>NW_026291367.1:0-121302 GCF_025698545.1 Gossypium raimondii | reverse complement strand
TATTTTGTTAAAATTAAAAATTCAAATTTTATCTTTAACTTTTATAAAAACTATTCAAAATAAATAACACCATATTAATAAGATTAAAATTATGAAATAATAAATTCAAAAATCAAGATTTACTATTATCAATCAAAATAATTATATTGAGTGCTTAATTTTTATTAATGTATCAAACAATATAATATAAATTCAAGTGCTTATAAAATTCAAGTCTAGAAATTGAGTACTTAATTTTTTTAGTTTAACAAATACATTGATACGAGTCACAAAGGCCCAACACAAGCTCAAGAACGTGATGGGCTCAAATTACCACAAGGCCCAATAACGAGGTCAAAGGCCAGGAAAATGCGTACGAAACTAAATGGAATCATTCAAGACTTCATTAGCAAGGCCTTAGATGCGTGTACAAAGGAAAAAGAAAATCAAGATTCACTTTCTTGTTTTCAAGAAAATCAAGAAACCGAATCTTGGTCCAATCTTGCTGTTTTGAGCGATTTCAAGAATCAAGAAAATCAAGATTTCAAATCTTGGAAATCTTGGCCCAAGAAACCAAATCTTGCATCTAAGGCGCATTGGATCTCAGTTACGAGCATCAACGAACCAATTTCGGGAGAGAACGGATTACAAGCCCAAATGCTTGAAGAAATGGAACAATAAGATGTTCCAAGCCCAATAAAGAAATTTAAATTAGACTTAGTTGAAAATCAGGCCAAATTGCCAAAGTAGCCCAATTTGTAAAATTTTATTTTAAATACTAGTTTAATTTTTAGACCTTATGATTAAATTCCTATGTAAACAAATTCAGCCCAAGAAGCCCATTAAAAGCCTTGGCCGAATTTCCCTTGAATTTAATAATTAGGTTTTTTTTTAGTTTTCCTAATAGGGTTAGGAAAATAGATAGAAGGCCTATAATAAGGCTTGGCCGGCCACGTTATACACAATTGCATTGAATTATACATTGAAATCAGATTTTGTTGAGTGAAAATTCTCTTTGAGTTTTCTCTAAGAATTTTCTCTTGAGTTTTCTTTGGAAGTAGTTTTAACAATCTTTTTGATTGTGGGAGCCATCTTCAGCCTTCTTCTTGCCATTGTCCTACATTGGAGGGGAGATTAGAGCTGTTTGAAAGGAGTTGTGAAATCTTTCTCGATTTCAAGGCTTCTTCGGACTTTTCTTTATTTTCTTGCTGTTTATTCCTCTTTAATTTTTCTGCTTGTGCCGATTCATTGATTAAATTTTCTTAATCTCTCTTGTTGCGTTTCCAGCACTTTCAATCTTCAAGAATCTATTCGGCACCAGTCTTGGGCATCAAGAATCGTTCTTGATTCATAATTCTTTTTTTCTTGCCGCACAAAACCTAGTTCTACTTCAATTTGGGGTTTCGTGATTTGTTGAGTCTAATTTTTCTGTTTTGTGTTTACTTGTCAGATTCAGCTGATTGGAGACTTTTCTTGAAGTTCAATTTCGTTTTCTTGGCTTCCAAGAATCCTTAATAATAAGTGTGTCAATTCTTGGCTGATTTTTTATTGTTTTGGGTGTTTCGTTTCAGATATGTTAATTCTAAGTTTAATTTTCTGTTTCGTTTCAGATCCAAGCGTCTAGCATTTTCATAGGAGTTTTTTGTGACTTGGCAACTCGATCTTCGTCTACGCGCGAACCCCCTATCAGTTGGTATCAGATTTTGGGCGTTTTGGGTGTTTTTGGTTGATTTCAAAACTGATCTCCTTTTAAAAACAGTAAATAACAGTTTTTTACCCAGAAAAATTTTTGGAAAAAAATCCAAGAAAAATTGTGGTACTGTGGCATATTTGTGGTACTGTGATAGAATATAAAAAAAATATTTCCTGCAAAAAAATCAGTAGAAAAAGTCAAAAAATTTTGAAAAAGATGCAATCAAATAAAAATTAAAAAAATATTCAGCGGGTTGAGTTTAGTGCCAAAACTTTCCAAATCAATTATAAAATATTCAAGGACATTTCATTTTAAATTTCGTGATTTTTGGAGATCGGGAACACCTCGAACGAAGTTGTCAAGTTACTCTGCTGTTTTTTCGGGTTTTCGGGTATCTGCAATTTTTATTGATTCTTAGCTGTAGGTTTTCATTTGTTTTGCTTTTATTCACCCTTTACAATATCTAACACCTTCTTGTTTCTTGTGTTAGTAGGATTTAAAAGTGTGCACAATTCTTCATCGGTACGACACAAATCAATTGGTGTCTCGTCACTTTTTTTGGACTCCTAGTGTAATTAGGATTCTTTGGTAGTTACGGTTCATACACTTTCTAATTGATTGATATCAACTCTACTAAAGAACTCACAAGACTAAATTCTACCTCCTTGAGAATTTGATTTTCCTTTTTGAGTGATTAACGGTGAGGTTTGTTAATTATTTTTTTAAGTGTTGAGGGTTTGTTTTGCAGGTATCCCAAAAAAAATAATAAGATGCCAAAAGAAGGGGACTTTGCTGATTTTCAATGCCTTGTAGTCCGCCGCACCCTTAACATCCAAACGAGAGACGATTTTGATAACCAAAGGACCAATATTTTCCATTCTAGGTGTTTTATAAAAGGTAACTTATGTTCACTTATTATTGATAGTGGGAGTTGTTTGAATGTAGTTAGCAATTATTTGGTAGATTCCTTAAAGTTACCTTGTCCGGAGCACCCTAAGCCGTTTCACCTTTAGTGGCTTAATGAATGCTAGGAAGTTAAAGTTACAAAACAGGCCTTGATCACTTTTAAGCTCGGGAATTACGAGGATGAGGTATAGTGTGATGTGGTCCAAATGCATGCGACACACTTGCTCCTTGGACAGCCTTGGCAATTTGATCGTGATGTTACACACCAAGGCAAGCTCAATAGATACTCTCTTGTGTTTAAAGGCCAAAAATTCACTTTTGCTCCTTTAAATCCCAATGATGTACATAAGGATCAATTAAAAATGATGAAATTTTGTGAGGGGGTGAGGGAGAAAGGACAAATAAAAAAGACAGAGAGAAAAGAGGCTAGTAGTGAAAAAAGTTAAAATTTAAATGGCCCAAAGGTGAGTGAATCCGCAAGTGGTAAAATGAGAGTGAAAAATTTAATTGCAACGAAAAAAGATGTACGGGGAGCCCTACTCAATAAACAACCTTGTATCCTTGTGAGGTTTAGGCAAAACTATTTATCTCTATCTAACATTAATGAAAATTTGCCTAGTGTGTTTCAATGTCTTTTGTAGGATTATGAGGATGTTTTTAGTGAGGCCCCTAAAGGTTTACCACCTTTACGTGAGATAGAACACTTCCATTGGCCACATATGAAGAAGGATGTCGAAAATGTATGTTCTAAGTGCATCACATGTAAACAAGCAAAATCTAAGGTAATGCCTCACGGCCTTTACACTCCTTTGTCGATTCCCACTTCACCATGGGTAGACTTCTCCATGGATTTTATTCTAGGTTTGCCACGAAATAAGAAAAGAAGAGATAGTATATTTGTTGTTGTTTATAGGTTTTCCAAGATGGCACATTTTATTCCTTGTCACAAAACAGATGATGCTACACATCTGGCAGACTTATTTTTTAAAGATGTGGTAAGACTTCATGGCATCCCTAAAATAATTGTTTCCGACAGAGATGTCAAATTCCTTAGCCACTTTTGGAAGGTATTGTGCAGAAAGCTTGGTACGAAATTACTGTATTCAACTACATGTCACCCCCAAATCGATGGCCAAACTAAGGTAGTCAATCGAATTTTAAGAGCCTTATTACGATCTGTTGTGGGACTGTACATTAAAAATTGGGAAGAATGTTTGCCATTTGTTGAATTTGCATATAATAGATCTATTCATTCTACAACTGCTATTCACCATTTAAACTTGTTTATTGTTTTAACCCACTAATAGTACTTGATCTTGCGCCATTACCACTAGAACATATTGTTAATTTAGATGGCAAATAGAAAGCTGAGTTGGTGAAATCCTTACACGAGAAGGCTAAGCAATGAATAGCCAAAACAAATGACATCAACATCAACAAAGCAAATAAGGGGCGTAAATGGGTTTTCTTTGAACCCGGAGATTGGGTTTGGGTCCATATGAGGAAAGAACGATTTCCTACAAAAAGAAAGACCAAGTTGGACCCAAGAGGCGATGGGCCTTTCTAGGTACTCGAGCGGATCAATGATAATGCATACAAAATTGACTTACCCGGTGAGTACAATGTAAGTTCTAATTTCAATGTGGCTGACTTCTCTCCATTTGATTTTTCAGATTCGAGGACGAATCTTTTTGAGGAAGGGGGAATGATACAAGTCACAAAGGCCCAACTCAAGCTCAAGAACATTATGGGCTCAAATTACCACAAGGCCCAATAACTAGGTCAAATGCCAGGGAAATGCGTATGAAACTAAATGGAATCATTCAAGACTTCATTAGCAAGGCCTTAGATGCGTATACAAAGGAAAAAGAAAATCAAGATTCAGTTTCTTGTTTTCAAGAAAATCAAGAAACCGAATCTTGGTCCAATCTTGCTGTTTTGAGCGATTTCAAGAATCAAGAAAATCAAGATTTCAAATCTTGGAAATCTTGGCCCAAGAAACCGACTCTTGCAGCTAAGGCGCATTGGATCTCAGTTACGAGCATCAACGAATCAATTTCGGGAGAGAACGGATTACAAGCCCAAATGCTTGAATAAAGAAATTTAAATTAGACTTAGTTGAAAATCAGGCCAAATTGTCAAAGTGGCCCAATTTGTAAAATTTTATTTTAAATACTTACTTTAATTTTTAGACTTTATGATTAAATTCCTATGTAAACAAATCCAGCCCAAGAAGCTCATTGAAAGCCTTGGCCGAATTTCCCTTGAAGTTAATAATTAGGTTTTTTTTAGTTTTCCTAATAGGGTTAGGAAAATAGATAGAAGGCCTATAATAAGGCTTGGCCGGCCACCTTATACACAATTACATTGAATTATACATTGAAATCAGATTTTGTTGAGTGAAAATTCTCTTTGAGTTTTCTCCAAGAATTTTCTCTTGAGTTTTCTTTGGAAGTAGTTTTAACAATCTTTTTGATTGTGGGAGCCATCTTCAGCCTTCTTCTTGCCATTGTCCTACATTGGAGGGGAGATTAGAGCCGTTTAAAGGGAGTTGTGAAATCTTTCTCGATTTCAAGGCTTCTTAGGACTTTTCTTTATTTTCTTGTTGTTTATTCCTCTTTAGTTTTTCTGCTTGTGTTGATTCATTGATTAAATTATTTTAATATCTCTTGTTGCGTTTCCAGCCCTTTCAATCTTCAAGAATCTGTTCGGCACCAGTCTTGGGCATGAAGAATCGTTCTTGATTCATAATTCTTCTTTTTCTTGCTGCACAAAACCTAGTTCTACTTCAATTTGGGGTTTTGTGATCTGTAGAGTCTAATTTTTCTATTTTGTGTTTACTGGTCAGATTCGGCTGATTGGAGACTTTTCTTGAAGTTTAATTTCGTGTTCTTGGCTTCCAAGAATCCCTAATAATAAGTGTTTCAATTCTTGGCTGATTCTTTATTGTTTTGGGTGTTTCGTTTCAGATCTGTTGATTCTAAGTTTAATTTTCTGTTTCGTTTCAGATCCAAGCGTGTAGCGTTTTCATAGGAGTTTTCCGTGACTTGGCAACTCGATCTTGTTCTGCGCGCGAACCCCCTATCATACATCCTTAATTTTTATTTTTCATTATTTTTCGGAGAAAAATGGAAAAGAAAATAAATTTATTTAAGGTGTGAAATAACTTTTTTATTCTCTTAATTTAAGTAAATTATTTTAAATATAATTGGAAAAAGTGAATCGTTTCTTTTTGCATTTTTAACCAAATTTTCTCATTAGTTTTAATCGTCCGAACAAAATATACACATGTAACATATTTTTTTCTTAACCTTTCTCTCATTCACTTCACTCTCCTTTTCTTTCTTTTTCTTTGAAATTGTGTATCTAAATTGATAATTAATTGATTTAATTATTCTTTGGTCCCTTTGCTGTTCAAACTTTAAAAATTTAGTCCCTTTTTAATTCTAGGCATTTAGTCCCTTATTTGATCTAAAAATTAAAATCCAATTGATAGCACTTGTTAAATTTGAATGTGACATTTTAATATTTAAAGATTTAATTTAAAATTAATGTTTACTTATAAGACATCCAGATTTAAAAAAATTCAATTAATAATATTATCAATTTGATTTTTATATTAAAAAATAAGGCTAAACTCTTAGGGTTAAAAAAATTTCAAAATTAATAGACCTAATTAATTATATTACTATCCATCAGTTCCTAAAATAAAACCATCATTTGTTATCCGCATCATTTTTTTCCAAATTAGTGAATTGCATGATTGTAATACACCTAATTATAGGTGATATATTCTCATAAAATAACACTTCTCTTTCTTAATTTATATATATTTTTTAAAATAAAAGGGCCTAATTTAGAATAGAGAAGAGTAGTATGTGCTTCAATTTGAATTCGAAAACATATTGACCACCTATCTTTAAATAAAAAAAGTTGAATCAATAAATTGAGGTGGGTTTCATAATTCTTGAATCCCTCCACCCTTGATAGTATGATTAGTTAATTTAATTCCAACTATTGAGAAGGGGAATGAAAAGAGAGTAAGTAGGACACAATTTCAACTGCCATATTGAAGATTAAGCTTTCTCTTGGATAACACTCTTTCCTTTCTTTCTTTTATTATAACCTCCAACTCTCTTGCCTTCACTCACCATATTCCAAAATGCAGAAAGGCAATACTCAAATTGCCCTGATTTTGGCTTCACTTATTATCTCAAATATTATAGTTTTAGTTGTTTCACAAGGCCAACTAAGAGTTGGTTTCTACTCCAAAACCTGCCCAAATGCAGAGTCTATAATCCGCAAGGTTGTTCAGAAAGCAGTGGATGACAATCCTAGGAATGCTGCAATCTTGCTAAGGCTTCATTTTCACGACTGCTTTGTTCAAGTATCTATATCTTCTTGCTCCTTCTCTGTTTATCTCCCTGCAAACAAAATGAAGCTTAATGTCTGATGTAATATTGAATTTCAGGGATGTGATGGGTCGATTCTGATAAGAAATGATGAGGATGGTGAACTCAAAGCACAAGGAAACTTGGGAGTTGTTGGTTTTGACATCATAGACAGCGCCAAAGCCCGGTTGGAAAATCTTTGCCCTGGAATTGTTTCTTGCGCTGACATCGTTTCTTTAGCTGCAAGAGATGCTGTTTCCTAGGTAAACTCAAAAAGTCACTTACTTTACAGCTTTAATTTCCTTTTGCCTCATCATGTGTCGGTTTTTGCAGGTCAATGGGTCATTTTACGATGTTCCAACTGGGCGCAGAGATGGACGGGTCTCCAAGATGTCTCTGGCTGCGAATTTGCCTGATGTTGATGATTCAATCAATGTTCTGAAATCAAAGTTCAAGGAAAAGGGTCTCTCTGATAAGGATCTTGTTCTTCTAAGCGGTGGTATCTGCTTAATGACTTAAATGGTTTGGAATTGGAATCGGATGTTTTTTTATAGGGGCTGAAATACATGTCAGGTTCACATACATTGGTGCGACGGCCTGCTTTTTCATGCAAAAAAGGCTGTACAACTTAACCCCAGGGGGCGGTTCAGATCCAGCAATCAACCCTGGGTTCCTGCCCCAGCTCAAAGATAAGTGTCCCTTCAATGGAGATGTGAATGTCCGAATACCTCTTGATTCATGATTCTCTTCTAAATTTTTCTTTGTAAAATGTTTTCTTAATTGTAAAAAAAATCTCAACCTACCAAAAGATCAAACACGCAACCTATCACCTAAAATTAACCCCAACCATTCGCCTTCACTTCAATTTATTGACGACAATTTATTGACGTTATGGAAATGCTTTTAAATTCTATCACTACTAGATGTGTATTCGGTTTGACTTGGTTCAGTAAGATTTTGGAACAAAAATTGAATCAGATCATTCTATTTGGTTTTTCACTTTTGAAACCAAAACTGTATAGAATAAAAATTTAAATATCCAAAATCGATAATCACGGTTTGGTTCGGTTTGACGGTTGTTACTAAATTTGGGCTTTGTAAAAAAAAAAAAAACAATATCACCTTCCTTTGGGGTGAAAAAAAATTTAATATTACAATTCTTGATTTTGTTTCACAACAATCATAATACATGCTCTAGATTCATTTATACGTGAATTAAATAGTTAAATTAATATTGTAACACCCTTGACTCGACCCGATCTACTAGATCCGAATCTCGGGTGTTATGTTCTTCTTACAGATGTAACTTGAATTTTTTTTCTTACTCATTTGATGTAAACATCTATCTTTCTATAACATAATCTCTGATTGGCGCACATTGTATGGTTACACTTACATTTATCCTATGTACAATTGACTACCTATGGCTACTACAGATTTTCTTGTAAAAATACAATGTATTGTTATTATTTCAACTCAATAAAACTTCAAACTTTCTTACTTTGTCTCTTAGTCTGCTAGGTACAGTTTGGGGTACTACTTAATGAACTTATGCCCAGACTTTGACACGCCACTTATTTTCCTCTGTATGAATAACAACCTAGTGTGCCACTTCCTTGGTGTAGCCTTGGCATTGTCTCTCGACGTACATTCCTTTACAGACCTGAAAATAGAAACAACTTCTATAAGTTTGTAAGAACTTAGTGAGCTAAACCTTAGAATACCTTTTTCATTCATTCTATGTTGCATATGTTATTTTGCACATCCTTGGATATTTCTTGACCTTTCTTTCTTTTTTGGCTGGTATAGTGCTGAGGCTATTATCGTTCTTTCTTCAAAGTTCTCCTTTCTTGGGCATACTATACTTTAGATCTCTTTACTTTTTATCTCAATTCTTAAATCTTACCTTTATATCATCCTTACTGTGACAACTCATTTTCAGTAGTGTCAAAAATAGTGGAATTCTTGGAGATGGCTCCCACAATCAAAAGATTGTTAAAACAACTTCTAAAGAAAACCCAAGAGAGAATTCTTGGATAAAAACTCAAAGAGAATTCTGCACTTAGTAAAATCTGAAATTTTTGATATATTTGAGAAGTCAATACAAGAAGTGGCCGGCCATCCTTTAAATAGGCCTTAAACTAATCCTAATCTCAATAGAAAACTTTAAAAATTTAACCTAATTAATAAAAATAAAGAGGAAATTCGGCTAGGTACTTAATGGACTGTATTGGGCCGAATTTTAACATGTAATTTTCCTAGAGCCTAAAATTAGATTAACAATTAAAATGTTTACAAATCGGGCCCTTTGACAATTTGGTCTGATTTTGAACTAAGTATTTGTGGATTTCTTGATTGGGCTGGGAATCATCTTATTGGGACTTGCCTTCAAGAATTCGGGCTTGTGATCCATCTCCTACCGAAATTGGGTCGTTGATGCTCGTAATAGAAATCCAATGCGCTTTAGCTGCAAGATTCGATTTCTTGGACCAAGATTTCTAAGATTTGAAATATTGATTTTCTTGATTCTTGAAATCACTTCAAACAGCAAAATTGGGCCAAGATTCGGTTTCTTGATTTTCTTGAAAACAAGAAAGTGAATCTTGATTTTCTCGTTCCTTCGTGTACGCATCTAAGGCTTTTATGACTCGTATCATTCCCCCCCTTCCTCAAAAAGATTCGTCCTCGAATCTAAAAAATCAAATGGACTCGACTTTCCTCGATCGAACGGGACTAATGGCAATTGAGCCCACTGAAAAGAATAGCCATGAGTTAGTAAATACTAACGCAAACAAACTTGTAGTCCAATCATAAGTATAACGAAACAAGTATAACGCATGCGAATGGACAGATTCAGATTACCATGCAAATAAGCTAATTTACTCGCCAATGCCTCGTCAAATATTCGAACCAAAGATGGACATGTTTTAAGGCATTCAATCATCTTAAATTGTTTCCACAAACCTTGAAGAAATCGCGAGTAATAAATCAAATGGTAAACATAATCGTCACAAGTAGGTATTTGAAAAGTTCCACATAGTTCACAGAGTTGCACAATCGTACCATGCATTAATCGACGGACTATGGATTCACTCACACATGCATCAAAAACAATAATCTTTTTATCAGCCATTAAAACAGACAGATCATCAATAAATAAAATAGGATAGTCAAGCACGTTTCGATCTAATCGTTTTACAAAAATTAAATCATCAACACGATCTTTGCCACTATCCGAGGAGTACAAAGGTGTTTCAAAAGTTTCAAGCATCTTACCTTTATAAGCAGAAGAATAAGGGTCGATTTTACCTTTTTCATTGAATACAAACCTTCGCTCATTGGGGGCATAGTGTAGTCGAAGCTCCGTTGTTGAGTTAACCTTTGTCAAATGGAACTCAAACTTTATGTATAACCACAGAAATTGTTTAAGGCACAAATATAAATTGAAAACAAACTTGGAAAATTTCGTTACCTTATTCAAAAACCAAGTATTAAAACAATAGAAAGTATTTGCCAAAACAGATTTGCAAAAATTTGAGGATTTTACACAAGGCAAATTAAGAAAATAACAACTCACGCTTTCTTTCGTAATGACTTTATCAACCACAATCGACGAATAACAAATAATTGGATCAAAATGAGGGGATCTTTTAAGTACTAAGTCACCAATAATTTTCAAATCTGCACGGGACTCTGTTGCTAAAAATTCCTTACCTCGCTTACCTTCGGGCTCATGTAGTGTGATTTCATCATTGCCTATGTTGATCGTATGAAAGCGTCTTTCATTTGAGAGGTATTGAAGTTGAAAGTTATCTTTCGGTCTTTCGGGAACCTGAAAAGTAGCAACACAAGAAAAATTCATATATTGGTTAGTGGAAACATTCCTCACTACCCTTTCCTCGTCTTTTTCTTTTATTTCTTTCTCTAACTCATTTTCTCTTCTTTCTTCAATTTCTTTTTCACTCTCAATCTCTTTTTTCTCTTTTTCATTCTCTTTTTCTTTTTCCTCACTTGTTTTAACAACAGAATTTTTCAATTTGATTTGGTCCTCATGGACTTGTTCCGGAGTGAGCGGCACTAAGGTGATTTTCATTCCTTGATGCTTGAAAGAATACCTATTGGTACGACCATCGTGAGTGACCTTTCGATCCATTTGCCATGGTTCTCCTAGCAACAAATGGTAGGCTTGAATAGGCACTACGTCACACACGACTTTGTCTTGATACTTACCGATAGAAAAGGCGATGCGCACTTGTTGAGTGACCTTAAATTGGCCTTCGTTGCTAAGCCCTTGTAGTTGATAAGGTCGTGGATGCTTGGTAGTATTTAAGAAAAGCTTTTCCACCATTGTCGTGCTGGCTACGTTTGAGCAACTTTCACCATCAATAATAACTCTACAAATCTTACCTTGTACATGGCAGCGGGTATGAAAGAGATGTTCTCGTTGCTGCTCGCTCTTTGGTTTGGCCAAAGAAGGTTGTCCATGATCATGAAAATCATATTTGATTATAGGGACACGTCTAGGAGCGCGCCTATGAATAGGAGGTTGATTATCCACATCTTCTTTAATTGGATCTCGATATTGAGGCTCTTGATTCAATCGCACCTCATTGATAGTAGCACTCAAAGTTTGAAGTAAGGCCATCTGTTCGTCTAACTGTTGTTGGAACTTTGTAAATGCATCATTATGATCATTATCAACTTGACCAACCTTAGACATTTTCAAAAACCTGCAAAAAATAAACACTCAACACTCAAAATAAAAGTTAGCAAACCTCACCGTTAATCACTCAAAAAGAAAAATAAAATTCTCAATGAGGTAGAATTCAGTCTTGTGAGTTCTTTAGTAGAGTTTATATCAACCAATTAGAGACTGTATGAACCGAACTACCAAAGAATCCTAATTTGCACTAGGATGCCAAAAACTGACGAGACACCAATTGATTGGTGTTGCACCGAGGAAGGATTGTGCACACGTTTAAATCCTACTAACACAAGAAAAAAGAAGGTGTTAGATATTGTAAAGGGATAATAAAAGCAAACAAATGAAAACCTACAGCTAAGAATCAATAAAAATTGTTGAAATAAAAAAACCTGAAAAACTGCGGAGTAACTTGACAACTTCGTTCGAGATGATCCCGATCTCCAAAAATCACGAAATTAAATATGGAATGTCCTTAAATATTGAATTTTTGATCTGGAAAGTTTGGGTACCAAACTCAACCCACTGAATATTTTTTTAATTTTTATTGGATTTCATATTTTTCAATTTTTTTTTACTTTTTCGACTGATTTTTTTGTGGGAATAATTTTTTTTATATTCAATCACAGTGCCAAAAATATGTATGTAAAATTTTAGATCAATCAGACAACGTTTACCCACTCAAATGAATTTTTTTCGAAAAATTTTTCTGGGTAAAACTGCTGTTTGTAGTTTAAGAAATAGAGATCAGTTTAGAAATCAACCAAGAACACCCAAAACACCCAAAATATGATACCAAATGATAGGAGGTTGTGCGCGGACCAAGATCGAGTTGCCAAGTCACAGGAAACTCCTACGAAAGCTCTAAACAATCAGATCTGAAATGAAACAGAAAATTAAAAGATTAGAACTTTGAATTTCCAGATCTGAAATAAAATCCCCAAATTAGCAAAGAGACAAATTGAGAATAGAAATAAGTGTTAATAAGGGTTCTTGAAACCCTAAAGGAGGTTGCGATTCTGCCCAATTGAACACCAAGATAGTTTTCCCCAAATTTCGGTAATCTAATTTCACCCAAAAAGAGTATGGATGAATCGGCAAGAACCCTAGAAATTGGGGATTTTTGGCTGATTCTTTAAGATAGAAAAAAGGCTGGAAACACAATAAGAATAGCAAATAAATTAGATAAAGATTCGGCACAAGCAGAAATAAAGAAAGAATTGACAGCAAGAAATTAAAAGATAAGTCTTGAGAAGCCTTGAAATCCCGAAAGATCTCACAACTCCCTTCAAACGGCTCTAATCTCGCCTCCAAAAAATATCAATGGCAAGAAGAAGGCTGAAGATGGCTCCCAAAATCAAAATATTGTTAAAACAACTTCTAAAGAAAACCCAAGAGAGAATTCTTGGATAAAAACTCAAAGAGAATTCTGCACTTAGACAAATCTGAAATTTTTGATATATTTGAGAAGTCAATACAAGGGGTGGCCGGCCTTCCTTTAAATAGGCCTTAAACTAATCCTAATCTCAATAGAAAACTTTAAAAATTAAACCTAATTAATAAGAATAAAGAGGAAATTCGGCTAGGTACTTAATGGACTGTATTGGGCTGAATTTTAACATGTAATTTTCCTAGAGCCTAAAAATTAAATTAAAAATTAAAATGTTTACAAATTGTGCCCTTTGACAATTTGGTCTGATATTGAACTAAGTATGTGTGGATTTCTTGATTGGGCTGGGAATCTTCTTATTGGGCCTTGCCTTCAAGAATTCGGGCTTGTGATCCATCTCCTACCCAAATTGGGTCGTTGATGCTCGTAACGGAATGCGCTTTGGCTGCAAGATTCGGTTTCTTGGACCAAGATTTCCAAGATTTGAAATCTTGATTTTCCTGATTCTTGAAATCACTCCAAACAGCAAAATTGGGCCAAGATTCGGTTTCTTGATTTTCTTGAAAACAAGAAAGTGAATCTTGATTTTCTCGTTCCTTCGTGTACGCATCTAAGGCTTTTATAACTCGTATCAAAAGGGGAAAATAGCGGGTTTGTCCTTGTGAGTGAACCATTAGCAAATATTAGTTAAGTTCATAAAACTATTGAATAAGTTTATATGTTTATAAATTATGTTATTTGCTATTTGTTTAAATTGAGTTAAAAATTGAATATTTAGTAATGAAATTTAATTATGAATTGTATAAAATTAAGTATAAAGTAAAATTGTACTATTCGAAAGTTGAGAAATGGTTGTGAAATATGAATGATATTATCTCAGAACGGATGGAATAAATATACGGTATATGTACAGATATTGTTGAAGTGGCTCTGATTTTGTTAATGTAATGAATTCAATTTAAATGTCCGTTTGAACGTAGTAATAAATGAGGATACGATTTGCATGCCAATAGGGTTAGAACACGTGCTTGTACGGGATTGCACTTCGGTGCCTCTATCTGCACTTCAGTGCCTCTGTTACTGATCTTCGATGCCTCTGGTGTGGTGTAGTTACCCGAGTATCCGAGTCAAGTTACTATAGTTCATCTGGCTATATATTAATTGGCTTAGAACTTATTTATTTGCTCAATTTTTTTGAATGTACGAATTGCTACTATGTGGTAAATAGCATTATGAAATGCTTGTGTATAAAGGTTGATAAGTACATTGAAATATGGTAATTGATAAAATTTGATTAGTTCTTTTGTAAAGTATCAATTATGTATTATATATTATTATATACTAATACAATGTGATCTTGCATTTAGTTATCTGGAACTAGTAATTTATCATTTTGATTATCTACTTTGTTAAGGTAAGTTAATATTGAATTCATAAATATTTCGTATTGATATATTTAGATGAATATGGAGACGTTAAGTGGTGAAATTGAATAATTAATGATTATGTGTTTAGAAGTTGTTTGTAATAATATTGAAATGAAGGAAAAGTTTATAGTTACATGTATAAATTGCACGATTTGTAAATGCGATATTCGTGACAGAGTTATGTATTTAAATATCAAAGAGTGAATTGTTTTGATTTGAACTATCGTGGTTTATGAATAGCTCAATTGAAAGTTTTGGTACTAACATTATGTAAATGTAATATCCCATTTTTCAGTCGTGTCGAAAATAGTGGTTTCAGGACGCAATTTCGATATGTGAGGTCACGTTTTATTGTTTAGTTAATGTTTATGGAGTTACATTAGCGTCGTATTAAATTTTGGTAAAAAAATTTTAATGTTTACTTAATTTAAGAAAAAGGATTAAATTGTAAAAGTTGAAAAACTCTTGTTATAAGTGAATTGTATAGATTAAATGGCTTAAACATCATAAAAGGAAGGATATAAATGGTAAATATACCATTTGTTTTTATGTGGGACGGCTATTAGGTGAATTTCATTGTTTTTATACTTTAGAATATTTATTATAATTGATAAAAGAAATAATAAAATAGAAAGATCATAAAACAAAAGTGGTATCATCTTTATTTTTCTTTTGGACAACCGAAACCTTCATAGAAGGGGATTTTTGAGCTTCGGTCTTCTCCTTTAGGCTTGCATGGTATGATTTTTAAACCAATTTCTTGTAATTTTTATGAATTTGATATCGTTACAACTAGATCAGCTAACTTGTACCTTTGTTTTTGAAGCTGTCAAAGATTTAGATGTTGCCATTGATGAATTCTTGTTATTTTGGATGTTAAATGATGAAATTGAAGTGTTAGTTGTTGATTGAAATTAGTTTATTAGGTAATTTTGTTAGTTTTAAGTAAATGATTAATTTGATTAAATATTAAAATTTAATCAAAATTATTGTGAATTTTGAATAAATAAGGATTGTGCTAGTTTAGAATAAAACTTGGCTAGCTTGAGATATTTGGGAATTTCATTAAAATTGGAATTTTGAGCTTAGGGACTAAATTGTGATAAATGTAAAAGTTTAGGGAAAAATTGTAATTAATGAAAAGGGTGATATGCATTAAATTGAGTGTGAACAGTATGTGAAATTAATAGATTGTATGTAAATATTATTTTAGATCAAGACTTAAATAAGAAAGACTATAATCGTGGAAAAGGAAAATTTGCAGAGGAGTCCCTGCTTTGCAATTGGAAGTAATCGTAGGTAAGTTCATAGTAATTTCTTATGTAAATGTAAATTGCTTGTGATTATATCATTGTTTCTAGTTAATTATGGTAAGTATGTGAAGTTCTATTAGTTATTTATATATATATTGGAGTATCGCAGACAAGTACATATGAAGTTGAGAAATTGATAGTAACAATTCTTGTGGCTGCACATTATAGATATGAAAGTAATGAGTTTGTGACACCCCAAACCCGATCGGGACAGACCGACCCAAATTCAAAGCATTACATTAGCCACCTCTGTGACTCTCCAGCTAACGACCACCCAAGACACGCCCTGACCTTATAACACCACAATCTTATCAATTATTAGTTATTTATTAATGCGGAAGCAAATTATGAGCAAATTTTAAACTTTTCCTAGGTAATCTAACTTAAGGGCATTTTTGTCATTTTACCACCTATGGTAAAACTAACCCGATTTTAGATCTAAGTGTTTACTGACCTTTTGAGTTCTTTTAGCCAAAATTAAGGACTAAATTGTAACAAATACAAACTATCAGGACCTATTGTGAATTATAAATTAAGTGCATTCCTATTGAATTTTACCCATTACGATAAGACTAATCAATTTTTAGGACTAAATTGTAACTTAAACAAATTAGAATACCAATTTAAAAAGACAAATTCAAATCCCCAAAACCCATATGTTGTGTCCCCCAAACCGTGTGTCCTTAATCAACTGTGTATGCGTCGTGAAAAACTTGTAGGCTGATTGCAAAACACCTGTATGGAAATCCCACACGCCCGTGTATGATAGCTCCAATCTCCACATACCCGTGTCCAACCCCTCACATGCCCGTGTGGATTGGTACACGCCCGTTTGAAAACCACTGCACCTATTTTTGCAAAAAACTTGTTTTAAAATCCGATTTTGTATATTTAATGGCCAATTAAACCCGATTTAACTACGATTAACTAACATACATATACTTACATCTTTAATTAAATTTATTCACATAAATTAAGCCTCAATTATATAGAATTAGGAAATTAATTGCACGCATAACAAACACTGAATAAATCCAACAAGTTCAATACCTTAGTCGCTAGTAAACTACTCTATGGAAGTTTCATTTAAACAATCGTTAGTAGAAGTTTCATGCCTCACACACCGTGTTATCAATCACTGTGTTATCAAGGAACAATACACTGTAAATCATTCAATAATTAAATTGAAACATGCCTCAAAATTAATATAAAGCCATCCAAAATAAATTGTCCAATGTCCAATGTCCAATGTCCATTTACAACAAAAATTAAGATAATTCCCGAGAGTTCCAAAATGCCCGATTATAGTCTCTAAAACGTGTAATAAAGTCTCGACCAATCCTATATCTCTTGCAACTCTCTTGCTCGGCTGCTCAACTCCTCAAGCCCGACGGTTATCTGCACGAACTATGAGGGTGTGAGCTTCAAAAAACTCAATGAACGTTAATACAAACGACTAGTAAATCAATAGCCAAATCATGCTTAAATCACATCCAACAAATCACCAATTATCAGCCATAATAATGAAACATGTCAATTTAATTTCCATATGTATTATTAATACCAAGTAGAAATTATTCATGGCTTACAATCATCAAATGATAAAGCAACAATCACAATAAATATATTGGCATACACTTCTCATGGTTTAACTAGGTGATCATACATCGGAAAAATGGATCTCCGAACTCCCAGAAATATCAAATACAATCCATGGAGTTGAACGGGCCGAAGCACAGGCTCCCTTATAGAGCTTAAATAACCCAATGAGTGGAGACTCATGCTCAACACTCCCTTAGCTACTCCAAAAAAATCGGTCCACCTAGAGCTATACGCTCACAATGTCACAAATAAAGGTGAGTACTCACAAATCCTATGGCATGACAACTATATCCAATGGATCCACCATGCATGTTGCTAATATATTCAGTCAAACATAACATATAAATCAATCATTATTGTGCTCAATTTAATGTGACAAAATGCTTATATGTAACATGTAACATAACCATTTAACATCCAATTAATTCAAGTATTTCATTTGCCATTTTCCAATGTTCAATTACCAATTGTAACACCAATATATCATGATAAAAACTCCAATAAAAACACTTTAATCATCAATATAATTACCCTAATTAAATTGCACAAAACCACCTAAATGCTTACTTACCATTATTCAATAAAACTTCAACTCTTGTACATATAATATCAATCTTGCAAAAATCAGCCATTCAACCATAATTAATCAATTGAAATCATCAATTAAGCTACTAATTAAACATAATTGAGGGTCAATTTACCAAATCCCCCTTAGAAACACTTACCACACAATTTATTCTACCACAAACAAGTGATCAACCAAGTAAATCAAAGCTTCAATTCTAGTTATCTCAGTCCTCTTCAAGTTTTGGAGCTTTAATAGAGATAAAGTAGACATTATCACCTTTCTAATGCCATAATAAACACGAATTTTAATTAACTATCCTCATCGAAATCCTTTCACAAAGATACCTTACCGGATTTGTAACATCAAGTTGAAAACTCGATTCCTCACAAAATCGATCTCTCCAACCTTCCTAAACACTTTCAATCATCAATACTAGATCAAATACACTTATACTAAGCATCAATTTCATCTTTAAATAAATTTCACAAAATTCTGAAAAATCAGTTCATAAAGATGATGAAATTTAGATTTCCTTAAATTACCTCACAAATCATGTTTAATCTTGATAAATAACATCAAAAACCTTTTAATAGACCCATTTTGAGTTGGAACATCCATTGATTTTTGGATTTCCTCTCAAAATTTAATATCCACCATTAAAGAACCATGTGTTCTTGGAAGAAGATGATATTGATAAAATCTTTTAATTGACTCTCAAATCATGTAAAATGTTTCTAATAATTATAAAAACAAGTTTAGAATTGAAGATTAACTTTGATTCACTCTTAATTTGTTGATGAAAATCTTGATTTAAGAAACTTGAGAAATCTCGAATATTTTTGCTACTTTTGAGAATAATTTAGGGTGAATTGAGAGAGTATTTTAATAAGGAAATTGGTTGGATCCATTCTTTGATGATAGATCTTTAAAATCATGCAAAGAAAATGAATTTTAAAACTCTCTAATCTGATGTAAAATGTGTGAAAAGTGGACTAAATACATAGTTTTAAAACTGAAACCACCCACTAGAAATTTTAAAAAATTGGGTGACGATGAATACGGGATAGGGGTCTTAATATATCCCATCATACTCATCAACTGGCACCTAATCTGACGATATTATTTTGGTGTCTATTATGCCCTATCGCATGGCACCTAAGGAACTAAAAGAGTTGAAGTTTTAATACGATAATGCTTCATAACCCTAATCTGACGATGAATACGGGATAGGGGTGTTACATTTAGTGGTATCAAAGCTACGATTTAGTCAGTCTTTGGGCTGAACGTAGCATGTATGGAGTCTAGAAATACATGACATTATAAAACCTACGATAGTGTGATAACTCTTGACTTAAATTGAACTATGTTTTCATATAGATAAGATGTCATCCAACTGAGTTGATTCTGATGAAGTAGAAAGTAATGCGCAAGCCACCGTTCATGGAGCAGAGTCAAGTGGTAGTAGGCTCGTATCTGAGGGTTGGGGAGCAGAGGATAAGGAAGCCTTCTTCTAGACAATATCTGAGTGGTTTTTAGAGTTTGTGCGAATGAACCCAATGGCTCAACGACCTCCACCACGACTTGTACCCCAATCGATCCCCATATTTCCTCAAGGTTTGGTACCAGTATGAGTAAACAAGCCTCCAGTTGATAAAATCTTAAGGTATGGGGCTAAAGAGTTTCAAGGTATAGCTGAAGATGATTTAGAGAGCGCCAAGTTTTGGTTGGAAAACATGGTGAGAGTTTTTGATGAATTTTCGTGTACACGGATGTAATGCGTGAAATGTGCTATTTCATTGTTGAAAGTTTCAGCTTATTCATGGTGGAACACTTTGTTGCAGTTGTACGACGGTGTGCCCCCTGTAAGTTCTATTGCATGCAAGTCAGTTAGTTACACGGCCTAGCACACGAGTATGTGACACGTCCGTGTGACTCTACAAAGAGAGTTACATAGCCTAACACACGGACGTGTGTCTCAGCCTTGTGAGGCACATGGTCGTTTGACCTTTGTAGTCAATTTTTTTCTAACATTTTCTTAAAGTTTCCAAATGTTCCCGATTTTAGTCTTGAATTATTTCTAAGGTGATTCTAGGACCTCAAGGGCTTAATTTAGGGACCATATGTATCTAAATGAATGTTTTATAATATTTTTTCGATAATGTATGAAATGTATGTTTTAGTGTTCTGTTTGTATAGTAATACTCTATAACCCTAATCTGGTGACGAATACAGGTTAGGGGTGTTACACAAAACCACCTAAATGCTTACTTACCATTATTCAGTAAAAAATCAACTCTTGTACATATAATATCAATCTTGTAAAAATCAACCATTCAACCATAATTAATCAATTGAAATCATCAATTGGATTAGATGGAGTAGGAAGGGGAGCTCTTATGAATAGAACGTATGAGGGTGTGTATGAATTAATAGAAAACATGGCAATGAATGCCTGCCATCGGCCTATTGAATGATTCACATATAGCCAGAAACCATCTTTGGCAAAAGTTGTCTAGGAAGATGGTAAATACTAGCACTTAGTGGACACACTTAACTGTATTGAATCCACAAGTAGTGCACCGTCTGTGTATGAAGGAGATAAACCACTCTTCCGTTATATCCATAATCCTAGTGAGGATGTAAATCACATTGGGAATAGGGCTGGAAACCCATATTCAAATACTTACAATCAAAGTTTGAGATATCACCCAAACTTGAGATGGGGAGAAAATCAAGGAGAATATAATAATTACCAACCTTCTTATTTGTAGAAAACTCAAGACAGGGCCAACCCAAATGACCATATTGTATGTGGTCAACGTCTAGGTCGAACCGAAGGGGAGATGCAGTCCATGAGAACAAAAGTAAAGTAGGTGCAATATGAGTGCACTAATTCATCAAGAACATTGACTAAACTAGAGGAACAAATGAGCCAGTTGATGAGTATGATGGGATATTTTAAAAGAAAAATTAGCACAGGTATACGCAACAATGCTAAGAATAATCCTTGGAAAGAAGGGAAGAAGCAAGTAAATGTTGTCGCACTATTGTCGTTCAGAATCTTGAGTGCCTCGACAACCGTCACACAAGTGGATGCAATAGATAATGCAGAAGGCCCTCCAAAGAAACCCAAAGAAGCAGATCAGGAACCAAAAATAGAGGAGGTCATTGAACCAGCAGCTGAACCAGCAGAGAAGGTAAAAGACAAGGTTACTAACACACAGGTACCGTTTCCTTTCATATTAGAATAGAAACAGATACGGGATGAGAATGAGTTTGTAAGTTTTCTAAACTTATTTAAAACATTGAATGACAACCTACCATTAATTGAACTAATTCAGAAAGTCCCAAAATATGCCAAAATTTTTAAGGAAATCATGTCTGGGAATACAAAACTTAAGATAGGAGAGCAAGTAAACATAAATGCATCCTGTAGTCCTATTATTTCAGGACAAGTACCCCAGAAACTAAAATACACAAAAAGTTTTACAATTCCAATAGAGATAGGGAGCATTTATTTTAAGAAGGCTCTATGCAATTTAGGAGTTAGTATAAACCTAATACCCTTATCTATTTATGAAAAACTTGGGGTAGGGGGCCTCAAAAATACTCAAATTACATTATAGTTACCTGACAGATCTGCAGTCCAACCTAAGGGAGTGTTAGAGGATGTGTTAGTTAAGGTGCGCAGTTTTATTATCCTAGCAGATTTTGTAGTTTTAGATTTTGAAGAGGATTGGAAGATATCCATCTTTCTTGGAAGACCTTTTCTAGCCACATCTAGGTCCACCGTTAAGCTTGAGAAAAATTAATTAACGATGAAAATTAATGGTGAAACTAAAACTTTCAAATGTGGATCTGACCAAAGTGAGGAAAGTCGAAAGAAACCAAGGAAGTAGTGTCATTACATATTTACCTTCGAATCTAACTTCCCTGAATCATGGGATACACTTAATGTGATTAATGAAGGATTAAAGAGAAGGTATAAGGAAAGATATCAACAAAAAAAAAATTAAAAGGACATGAAGTCCAGCGGACAAATGCTAAAAGAGGATCAAGCGGGAATATGTCGATAGAATTGCTGGATGAATCTCACAATAAAAAGTAACAAAATTTTAAATTAATTTTTCTTGTATATTATTGTATATTCAACTAATCATGTAGTTTAGATTGTAACTTATATCAGATGTAGGTTTACTCTAGACCGATACATTTTAAAAATGGAAAATTTAGGCTGAAACAGAGTCGGTGTCGTAACACGGCAACCCCGTGTTGCCATACCGCGCACAGACTGTAAGAATCAGAGAATACACCTCGATGTCATGACATGGAAATTCCATATCATGACATAAAAGATAGTTTCCCTAAGTTTTCTAGACTGCAAAGTGTGTCGCAACACAAGACCTCAGTGTCGCGACGTCGGTAAACTGGCAGGGATGTCGCGACATGAAACCCTATGACACTACAATTTTTTGTAGGATTGACCCGACCGGTTAGCGAGACCCAACGACTTTAAAACCCATTCCAACCATTTTTAACCATTTAAACACTTATTTTATAACATAAAAACACTTAGTCCACCTATTTAAACACTTATTAGCCCTTTAATCCTTTCAAGTCTCTCAAACCTCTTAAAACCACTTAAACCCTAAAACCCAATTTTCACCTTTTCTTTTTCATTTGTTTGAACTCCATCTTTCAATAGCCCTTAGTGTAGAGAAAAATGAGAACACCTAAGGGAAGAGTAGACGCCGCACAAAACGAGGAATTCAACAACTTCTACAAGGTTAAGGGTTCCTAACTTAAGACATTTATTGTTTCATTGAATTTTTTTGCTTAATATTTTTATTTAGTTCTTAGTTTAGAAAGGAGAGGGAGATAGAAGCGATGAGATGGATGATGAGGAGGATGATTAAAACTCAATTTTGTTTTAGATTGTATTAAACTTTTGGATGATTTTAATTTGTTTTTGGATTAAGAATAGATATAGATTTTTTTGTGGTTTTGAAGTTTGGTTTTGATTTTCTATGTAGGAACCCACATAAAAAAACATAATTTGAACTATCAACAAGCAAAGGGGGAAGCACTCACCAATAACATATGGCACGACAACGATTAATCGGGTAACTTCTTTCCTTATTCTTTTCATGGCTACACATTAAGGACAATGTGTTAACTAAAGTGTGGGCGGTAATATAGAAAATTTGTCTCAATTTTTATGTTGTTCTTTCAATTTTTTTTGTCATTTGTGTTGTTGAGCTTGTAGAAATACAATTTGTTGGTTAGAAGCATGTACATAGGTTTCTTATGTTTTCAAATAAAGTTAGAATGATGATAGGTTATTTAAAATTATTATTTTTTGATGATTAGACTACTAAGTTCTATACATTACACTGTAAATAGGCATTAAGTTATCTGCTGTACCAAATGATATAGAAGGAAGCAAGCATGCTAGTATGAATGATAAATGGTTGAATTTGAGTTTGTTTGATTGATTAAATTTGTGCATATTGAGAAATTTAAGGGATGATCTAAGGCATTTTTTGGAACATAACCAGAGCCAAAAAGTTGACATGTATTTATTCGCCCTTAGTACCTATTTTAAGCCTGTAAACATTAATTTTTATTTGCTCTCTTTTTTTGGTCCTGAATTGCACGATTATAGACGTTTGGCCATATGTATTGAGGTTAAGTAGATACATCACATTAGATTTTGTAAAAAATAGAGTGAAATAGGAAGTATTAATGTAATATAGGAACTATAGGTTAGCCTAAAGTACAAAACAAAAGAAAATTTCAAAAAAAAAAGTCAATACAAGTTGAAAAAGTACTTGAAACACAAAAGCATTTGTGAGTGAGTTGTATTGAAAAAGAAAGTGACAAAGTCACGAGAACAAGAAAAACTCATTCATTAGTGCACAGAAACTCGTAGGCCAACCATAGTTACTATATTATGTTGTGATTTCCTATGTGGAGAAATAAAGAAGGTGAGAGAAGGAGAAATAAGGCGGTGAGCGGGTAACAGTCAATAAGGGGGAAGAATAGGGATCAATACAATGTGTCAAACTATTTTCGTGTTTGTAACTGTTTTGATGCTTACTATTTTTTAATTCCATACATGTTCTATACCTCAAAACATTACAAGCCGAAATGTCCTATGTGACCTAGGTATCTTTATGCATAAATGGACATTATACTAAATAATCACAGAAGCTGTTATTTGTATTCTACTAGAATAATTAAACTACTTTATGATTTGTTGATGGGTTCCTACACGTAAGACCCTTAATTCTTGTATACTTTGTAATGCACTGAACTTAGATGTTTGAGGTCAAAAGTGGTAAATCAATTATTCAACATGTCAAAATTATTGGTAAAGATGAAATGCCTAGTCATGTGCTCCAAAGTCATTACTCGTATCATATTTGCTCAAGGGTCGTCCTTTCCAGTTCTTGTTTTTGTCTGTGTTGCTTGAAAACAAGCAATGACTTATGTGTGGGGGAGTTTGATCTATCGTAATTCGGTGTAGTAGATTAAACTAATTTTCGTACTTTAGGAGCTTGAAAAAAAGCATTTTCATTAGGTTTTAATTATGTTTTAGTAAAGTTTAATTAAATTTAATAAAAATGTGTAAATTGAGTCTTTTATTGACCTTAGGGGCGAAATGAGGGCTAAAGGTGAGTTAACGAACTTTGTGAGTGTGCAAGAGACCATTAGAAGGCATGCTAAACCAATATTGATCACTATGTCACAACATGGAGGGTTCGATGTCGCAACATAGGAAGTAGAATAGAGATATTCCGAGACTGCCTTCGATGTTACAACACAGCTTAAAGGTGTGACAACATCAACTTTGGATGAGAATTAATACGAGCTAGAAGGCATTTTGGTTTTTACAATCCTACTTAAAGCTCGGGAATGTCAGCTAACCTAAGGTTAAGGACAACGACCATGTAACACCCCAAACCCTGCCTAGAAGTTATGGACGGATCTCGCGTGTCACACTGAAGTGTCCTCCGAAAATTGGACTCGTTGGTAAATTTGTTTCTAAGTTTGAAAAAACCCTTTAATATTATTTAACAAATCTACTAGTCAAATCGTTTGTTCTGTTATTTGATGTTGTCTTAACTGGTTGATCAAAATCGCAGAAGCTTTGAAAAATCTAAGTTTAAGTTTCATGTTTTGGTAAACAGTAATCATTTTGGAAATAAGTCTTCTCCTAAATTAGCAGTTTAAAATAAGCAAGTAAAAGCCCAATTAAAAATTTATCAAACTTAAACGGCCTTATTACATAACAAAACCCAACTCAAACTTTAGCGTTAAATAAAATCATGTGTAAAACAACAATAGTTGTGTGGCCACCTCCGAGTCCATCGTAGCACCGAATCGTCTATGGCTGAGGATTACCTGCACAGTTAGACAGAAGGTTGAGTTTGTGAAAACTCAGTGTGTAATCCCTTATAATACAAACAGCCAGATATACAATATGTAGAAATAGACTGGGCCTGAGCCCATCCAAAGCATAGTATCAGGTGAGCCTTAGCCCATTAATAGAACAAGGTGGACCTAAGCCCATTACAGAATCAGTATCAGTATCAGATGCAGATATGTGGACGGAAAACCAACCCAATCTAACCAATACACCTCCCGTACCAACCAACACACCATGTGGGGATAAAATCGACCCACCCAGCTAACATACTAAGCCTAGCACCAATTGCGGCACTAAGATAACATAATGGCTCGGCACTGGAGACAGAACAGCTAAAAGCCATAAATATTACAGCAATGCTGCCAATTAACAGAACGGTTAAAAGCCATAAGCAGAAAGGTAGTAAGCCTTGAACATAACAGCTACAACCCATACACTTCCTCCGTCAATATTAACCCAACCCCATGCAGAATGGCATACCATAGTAACATACGTGAATGCAGGATGTCATGCTAAGAATCACTCATATCGTTCACAGTTAAGTCAATCAAACTACAGCACAAATCAGTCATTTATCCTCAATGGGCAAAATAGTCATTTACCATCTAGGCGCATTACGGTCATTTTACCTTACAAGGGTATTTTGGTCATATAAGAACCTTTCTGAATGTCTACAGTTGCCTTGAGCGGCACAACTAACGTAAAAGGTAATAACAGTGTAAATGGACCCAAGGCCCAAATTCGGCCCAAGTGGACCCACACGCTTCCGTGTGGCCCCTTTAGCCCAAATTCAGTCACGGGTATGCGAACTACATAGCCCAGTCCAGTATTTTTCACTTCACGTGGATTTTATCCATGTGGGCCCTACGAGCCCATTGGGTCCACAAGACCCATTTTAGTCCTACTAGGCCCATAACGGCCCAAGAGCACGAGAACGCTAATGGTAGCCTTTACAGTCTAATGCCCGTATTCGTGGGCTCGATTCACCACACAAGCGTTCGCACGCCCATGTGGCCTCAATCACCGTATTTTTAGCTTTTCAACTTTTCAGCTTTTGTCGATCCACAAAAGAGCTAGTGTGATTACACACTTTTTTATGAACTAGCATAGAAACCCCTGAATGTCAAACCCGACCCTTGCTTGATCGGATGCCCCTAGCCTTCTTAGACTACTAACCGAATCGATCACCCGCTTAATCGTGTATCTGCCTATCCTCAAATTCTATTAAAAGATTGAGGAACCCAACACCAGAATAATCGACTAACATCATACATTATTAGCCCAAATGATTACCTTAGATTGCGAGATAACAAAAGGATTGATTACCACTGCGATCCTTGACAAACCCGTTCACCCCTTGTAATGATCTAAAAAACCCAAAAGTGCCACTACCATCATCGAGGAAGAAAAAGGGATTCGACCCCACGTGAACAACCAAAGGAAACATTTATTAAAGAAAGAGAAAGTGCTTAGCATCCAACAACACAAGAAAGAATAAGACCTTACCGAAAGTCTAGGTAACCTCCAAACTGCGACCAACCACAGCGAAAGAAGAACGAGATTGCTATCTAGATAAAGGCTATGAGTCAAAGGGAAACAGAAAAAGGAACAGCGATTCGGCTTAGTATCAAAAGAATATGGGAGAAGAAGAACTATTCAGCCCTAAAGAAACCGAGCAGAAAAATAACAACATAAGAGTGGAGAGGGGTTGAATTGGGTCGAGAGAAAATAGAAGCACAGAGATGTTAAGTTCGACCAAAGAAGAGTGAGAGAAAAAGACTTCAAAAAGAAATAATTAGAAATAGGCACTTGATGTTTAATGTTTCCGTCAGAGTGACCAAAAGTCAAAAGAGAAATACTGTTGAAAGAAAAAGAAGACCCGAATGGTCAAAAATGTGCCAACATAAGAAAACAAAACCCGAAAATGTCAGAAGAAGTTGGCACCTACTCACTCTCACATTGCGGAAATGCACCAACTGAGTTCCCCTAGCCGAATTTGCACATAGAAATTGTACAATTCGGCTACAACACTCCTCTTTTCCTGTAACACCCCTTAACCGAGACCGTTGCCGGAGTTGAGCACGAGGCGTTATCTGATTTAACTTACCAGTTCGGAGCATAAAAAATTGCTTTTAAAATTAATTCACTCATGTTCAATCAATATGTTCCTAAAAATGACCCTCGAGACCCTAAAACATGCAACGGAAATGATTTGGGTCCAAAGCAGAAACACTAAAAATTTTCCGAATACTAAAACAAATGAAAAATAACTTATATCACTTTTTACAATAAAGTTATCCACTTGTGTGAGAGTCACTAAGTTAACTATAAAATTTCCAGAATTTTTGGGTTAGCCAATTAGTACAGTTTATTAGTTAAATTCTCCCCTGTTTCTTTACTCGATAGTTCTGATGTCTCTGTACTAAAAATCAGTTATCTCATTGTATAGAATTCATATAATGTTGTCATTTGTTTCTTTTCAAAATAGACTCACTAAGGATTCTATACATATAAATTATGAATCATAATTATTTCTGTACAATTTTTAATGATTTTCTACGGTCAAAATAGGGGACTTCAAAAACAACTCTGACCCTGTCTCACTAAAATTCAAATATCTCCTAATATAAAATTTCTTTGCCTACGCCATTTCTTTCGTGTGAAAATAGACTTGATAAGATTTAATTATATATCTCATTCACTCTATAATTCCATTTCTACTATCCTTGGTGATTTTTCAAAATCACGTCACTGCTATTGTCCAGAAACTGTTCCATTGCAAATTTTTACTATTTTATAATTTCTTTGTATTTACTGTCATTTAGGCATCCATAACACCAAGCACGTTCTTAATTAACCATTTCAATAGTTAACCATTAGTCATATCATATAAGCACACTCAAAATGAATAAGTCTCTATACATGCCATAGCTTTACATGTTTCGAAATCACATAATACCGAGATGTCTGTAGATAGTGTGAGACAAACTCCGACGTCCTTGTGATCCTCAAACTGACTTGGCGATACTATAAAAATAAGAAAAATAAAGAAAGTAAAAATAAAGCTTAGTAAGTTTACAAGTAAATAAATAACAACATTTATCATAGATAATCATACTTATAAATTTCATCAAACATTAGAATCTTTACTCGCTTCTTTACTTACTCACTTACTTGTTTACTTAAATAACTCATGATTATAACTTAATCCTCCCTTGCTAAAATTTCTTTCTCAACTGATAACTGAGATATTCTCAATCCTTATAACTCACCTGGATTTATTATTATGCTTTTATCTGAACTTTCATGTAACATGGTCTATTTACAAACCCGTTGAATCACTTGGAATACTAAGGATACTCGGGTCTCCTGTCTGATAATACATGCCAAAGCTATGTCCTAGACATAGTCCTACATGGGATATTTTCTGTACTGCCAATGTCATATCTCAAATATGGTCTTACATGGGAGTTCTCATATCGGTGCCCATGCAATGTCCCAGACATGGTCTTACGGGGAACCTCTCACCTAGGTGCCAATGCCATGTCCCAGACATGGTCTTACATGGGACCTCTCATAATCTCAATGATGCCAATGCCATGTCCCAGACATGATCTTACATGGGATCTCTTTACCCAAATGTCATGACATTTGTATCTAATACATTCCTAATGTTTCAACGAGGCTTGTATCACTAATTCTCAGTCATCTCATACTTGAGTCAACATTAAATAATTTCATGAAGTAATTACATAATTGCTAGAAAATAACAACATTAATAATAATTATTGAAATATTTCATTTATTTACCGTAAACTTACCTCGATACAAAATATGATCAAATCTAGCACTTTAGTCTTCAACCTTTTTCTTTCCCCGATCTAACTCTGGATTTTGCTCTTCTTGATCTATAATAGAAAATTTATCTTATTTTATACTCACATTCACCAAAACAATCTTTGACTCGAACTTTCGAAAAATTATGATTTTGCCCCTAAGCTTTTGTATAATTACACTTTTGCCCCAAAGCTTGAAAATTAAACTTCATCCCTTATTCTTATGTTTTATGACATCCTGAACATTTTTCCCTTCTATGGCAACATCAAATTCCCACTCTAACACTTACTTATGAACATTAGGTATTTTTACCGATTATGTCGTTTTACTCTTACCGAATAGAGCTCAAAACCACCACAAACTCCTGCCACCTCATGCTAGAAAAATAAATATCCTTTTTTCTTGCAATGGGATTCGAACCCAAGCCTCCCTGAATAGCTCAACACGCCACTTGTCTTCTTGCCACAAGCTCTTTTTTTGTCACCTTTTATCTTCAATTAATTAAAAGGTCTAAAGGCCAAAGTCTAGGTTCCTTTAAAAGAAAAACCAAAATAAATTGCAAGAGCCAAGACTTGAACCCTTGACTTCTCAGACACTTTCAAACACTCCTAAATCACTTAACCACTGATGCAGACATTCATTTATGTACAATTTTCTAACCGTTCCCTTACTCAAGACCTAATACTTCTAGGCCCAAATCCCGGGGCATTACAGACTACCTAAAATCTATAAATAGACTCATTTGGCACATGTTATGGACATCAATTACTTAGCTTAGAATCTCTCTTTTAATTTTAGTTTAGTTTTGCTCTTTTCTTAGGTTTTAGATTTATTTCAGTATTGCCATTTGTTTTATCTTGAGAGATCTGGTTTGTGGATGTGATTAAACTTTGTGGATTTATTCTTATTCATAATACAAATCAGTCTTTTTTTTTTAACTTTATACATTCGATTCAATTATCATGTTTATGCTTTATAACAATTTTATATTGTTTCTGAAAACCATGTGGAACTAATATCTTTATGGGGGATTAGCGAGTGGAGGTATGATCTATTAGTTGTTTTGTAGGGTTACTCAACGGATAAGATGCTTGGGAAAGGAAGAACCTAAACCGTAGGCTTGACGACCTTAGGAAGTTATCAAGGTGGGAATTAACCTAAAATTGGTATCACCTATCCGTGAACACCTTAACCCCAACCTGGTCTGGACTTTGAGGTCGAAAGATAAGTAGTCCTTGTAGACTCGTAATTCTAGTGGATGTATCAAAAGATCCTGCTAGGATATCGACTAGCTAATTGACGACGTCCTAGAAGCGGCAGGTGATGAAGATTAGGAAAGCGAGCAAATCACCCATAATCAAATTTGATTAATTTCACTCTTTAATTTCTCAGTACTTATTTACTTATTATTACTGTTATTCTAAAAAAACCTGAAAACCTTGATTATCTATATGTTCATAATATAACTTATTTCAAGTACTAATTAAATCTTTTGGTGTTTAGGTTAAAATTTATCTAGTACTAGCCTCCTTTAGGTACGATTCTCAGAGTACTCACCTACTTTGTCGTAAATATATTAGAACCTGACTCGTATACTTGCGAACACCGCCTCATTCATATTTATCTTTTGATGCAGTATTCACACTTTGGACGTTAGTACGTCCAGAGGCGGTCAATAGTTCACAGAGTGAACGTGGTTGGAATGACCCTAGTGGCACCTTCCTCATGTGGTTCCCTCACAGCATAGTGTTGTGCGAGGCCTTTTATCTCATCTTGGGTTACAACAACTTGAGCCAATTTGTTTGCTCAACTTGTCTCGTTTGACCACCTCTACGAGTAGTTGCTCGCACTAGAGTAGGAGTTGCAGTTTGAGCCTACGATCTCTCTTGACGTTTTAGGAAATACTTAATCAAGTAGTCCTGGGAACCACATATAAAATATCCCCTAGTCACTTTACAACATTCACTAGGATATTTTCGCTCAAAATGCTTACAAAGTGGATAGCTTGTAGACTTGTGCGAACCCTACTTTCCATCATGGGTGTTGTTCTGTTTCTATAAATGATCCAATCTGAAACAACGCTTAATATTCCTGCCAACATTTTGTGAGTCCAATGTAACATGGTTTGTGCAAGTGCACACAGACATTCAAGTAATAAGTAAGTAAAATGAGTTATAATCTCCACAGGGACTATATAAGCTTAACCAATTAATTGCAAAATTAAAATTAAAAATTTGATGTAAAAACTCAATAATTTAGATGGTGATGATTAAATTAAGTAAATTAATTAGATGCAAAGATTGATCCCTATGCAATTCAAATCTAGATGCAATTTACCTAAATGTATGAATGAATGGCTTTAGCAACAAAAATAATCAACATTAAATGGTCTATGATAATTATTTTAATCAATTCAATTTACTTTATCATGCTTAACAATGTTTGGAAATACTTCCATAACAACTTGATCTTTCATGAGTTTGGAAACCAAATTAAGTCTTTTCGAGTCTTTTACTTACTTAAAGATTCATTTCTTGATCATATTAACTAAGGGTTTCTTAACATTTATGTAAGGTCACAAGGACATTTACTTTTGCAATAGTTTAATTACATAAACCTAAAAACTATGCAAGGTAATAGAGTTAACTAAAGATATTACGAACCTCAACTTAGTCAGATTTATGGATCTAAATTGAGTATTGCACTTTTCAATTATGTGTCTACTAGCCGTTGTCTGGTTAGGATCACTCAGCTAATTGGAGTGCACTCAATCACGTATGAATGAAATGCATCATCATATTAAGTGAAAACATGACAGACTGGGGCCTAAACATATTAAACATGAATAAAATATATCTTCTTGAATTAACATAATCATCTTAGAAAATAGGATTTAAAATATCATTGTTGATGTCAAAAACAATAAACTCAAAGAAAACAATATTAAAATAAATAACAAGAGAAAAGAGTAAAATCTATTCAGTTAAGTAGCCTTTCAGATCTATTCTGATTGATGCGCCCCTTCATTCTACTCAATGCTTCTTTGCTAAGGAGTTCTTAAGGTGGCCAGCCAAAATTTTTCCTGGACAAAACTTTTGTGGCTTAAGAATGGAAGGGAAATGGGCGTCTATGCAAGGAAAGAAAAATGGAAACGAAATGTAGAGAAAGTGCTAATGAGAGAAGAGAAATGAGTGTTGAGGGATGAGGGATGATTTGAGAAGTGATAGCTGTATGGTATTAATAGGTGAAGGTAAAGGGTAGAGTTTGTTAAAAATATAATTTAAATTCCTTCTTTTTCTTTCATACATGGCCGACCACATTTCAAGGACAAGGGGATGACTTAGTCTCCTCATTTTGAATTCAAACCAAGGCTATTAGTAGCCATGGGGTGGACGGTTTCGATAGTAAAGTATTTGGGCTAATTTTTAATTATTTTCCAACTTCAAGGACCTTTAAATAAATATCCCAAAACTTGCTTTTCGATAGGCATCTACTTGTACCGAAACTGGGCTTTAGTTTCCCCTTGTTGGATGGTTTCTTAGTCCAATTATTTAGCAGACATGTCCATCTTTTAGCATATCTTTTATTGGGTCAAATAATCAACCTCAAGACTGAAGTTGCTTGGTCTTTCCGTCCAGATGAATTTATTTGTGCATGTCCATGTTTCATTCACATTAATCAAATCTTCAATGGTATTCCTACATAGTGAAAAATCACATATTAATAAATTAACATGAAATAATATAAAATATGTACAAAAATCATGTAATTAAGCAAAATATCACATACTTTATAAATTCTTGCCCAATATTACTAATTAAGTAAAATTTACTTATTTTAATAACAATTACTCAAGATAAACATATTTATTAAGTAAAAAGGTGATAAAAATATAAAGAAAAACCCTATATAAATTTGAGTTTACACACCCCCAAACTTAAACTATTGCTCGTCTCAAGTAATGTTAATGCACAACACAACTTTTGCTAAGGCAATTTCTCAAAATGCTAAAGTAGCATCAGTCTTCGTACATAATCATGCATCAACAAAATCATGCTAAAAAAATTTTTTAGTAATACGTAGCTCGAATGCAAATATTATTTCCAAAATTTATACTAAGCACATCATAATATGAACATGATTCATAGTTTGTATGCATTTTCAAAGTCATGCATAACATTCACCAATCGGTGTGCTTTCCTTATCAACTAAACATAGCAATCCCAAGGTTTAATTAGTGGTCTTCATAAGTTGAGCTTAGTAATTCCTCTCCACTAATGTAGTCAGTATAATAATCCAATCAATAGGTCATTTATTAGGTTGTAGTAGGGCTAGGCTAAAGGTAGGGATAAAGGGAAGTGAATTATGAGGTTTAATCATCTTAACCCTAACTTGTCTTGGATCTTTCTGTGTTACAACCTTCATAAAATTAGGTCTTCGGAACACCCCCAAACTTATTTCAAACTCATGCTCAACTTTAATTATTTTTCCAAACTTTGAGCAAACTTTTCTTTACTTTTTATTCTTTTGAACAAACTTACCTTTTTTTCTTTTATTCCTTCTTTTAATAAACATGTGAAGAGCATGTACATCTTTTCATATCTTTCCTCAAACTTTGATCACCAAGAAAAACTCAATTAAGATAGGTGCAAAAGAATAGGATAAAATAAAAAAGATGGTAATGTGGCTTATAATGTAGGTACTTTGCCATCTTAAGACTACTTAAATACCAAGTGTTCCTCAACAATCCAATCCTAGACCTGTTCATTCTCATTACCACATCATTTTATTTTTCTATTGAAGAGGCATTGAGCTTATTTGTTCATGCTTACTATTTTATTATGAAAAAGCATAATTCTAACTAAGAAATAAAAATAAACACCTAAAAAGAAATAAATATTAAAGACAAGAAACTTCCCCTTTTATTTATTGACTTCTCCTCCTCGTCTTCCTCCTTTGATGTTTCATCCTCACTTGCATTTTCATCTTCCTTCCATGACTTAAAGATATAATTTGGGAACTCAAGAACAAAACTGTTAGATATATTTTTAAAAGTATTTCTTACAAAATCATTTTTAACTTTTGCATATTACCAATAAGCCTGTTGTTGGTTATGAATAAATCTCATCATATCCATCATAATTGACAATTCCAATTTCTTCATAGTACTTGAAGAAGTGCTCATAGGAATAGTCAACTCAAGATCAACACTTGGTTGAACTGGCTCATCAATATTCGACTCTTCCCTTGGTTCAGAGACTTATGGTTCCTTTATCAGTTCTTCCTCAGATCCTGTTTATTCTACCTTAGTAACTAAGTTAGCCTCAGTTTCGGTGTAACATCCCAAAAATTAGGGGCTAGTAGAATCAGGTTTGTGAACCGAGAGAGAGAGTAGTCATACCCTAAATTTTGAGATTATCTTTGTGTTTTAGGAAATAAATGAGGTATTGGTTTTTTGGATAAGTGTTAGTGAAACGTTCCTTGTAATTCAAGTTCAAATCCTTCTCTCCCACCATTTTTATTATTTTGCTAATTTTGCCTTAAACTCTAGTATGTGACATACCTTGTTTTTAAAATAATTATTTCAAAATTACTTCAAGAACGAGTAAAAAGCCTAATGGTTAAAAGAAATATGAGAAAGAATGCAAACTAAATGATGTCCCAAGTTCGAATCCTTTCCCATGCAAAATAACTATTATTTTGCAAAATCCCTTGTTTTTTAATGTGTGTGCCATCCATACCCTTGAACTCTAAGTATAAATACAACTTTTTACAGTATTTTTCAGCCTTTAATTTAATTTTTCCCTACCTAGACGTTCACTGACTTCCTCTCCTCTTCTCTCCTAAACTTTCTTTCTTTCTCCCATTGTTGTCTTCGCCTAAACCTCCCATTTTACCATCTCTTTCTTCTTATTTTTGAATCAAGATTGTGAAACATATAATTTAATCTATTGCTTCTATTTATAATCATCTAAATCATCCCCAAATCAAAAATCTTGAACCCTAATATCAATCCTAAATATTGCCAAGAAAGTGTCATTTTCGTTTCTTCCAAATAGCTTGGGTAAGATCTCTTTTCTCTTCAAATTCTTGATTAATATTGTAAATTAGAATATCAGAATTTCTACATATTGAATTTAGGGGATTTTAAATGATTTAAAAGGTATTTTCTATGTTTTAATGAGATTTTAAACAGTTTTAAAATTTAGCTCCAATTTTGGACACCATGGGCGGTGGTGCGTGCGCTTATGTGCAAGAAAGAGAGCTATTTTGTTTCTTGGATCTTGTCCAATTAATTCTAGCATTAATTTGAGTTCTTGAACCCTACTAATTAGATTTTAAACCCATGTTAGTTAGGGAAAAATATTCTTGGTCGATTGGTTATTCAAAACTTGCAAATCGTGAAGCGTAAGTACAATTAAGGATAACTAGTTTGTTATTTCGACATAGTTTTTGGGTAAAGGTTATGAATTGATTAAATTAATAAATTTAATTATTAAATAGCTACTTATTTTGACATAGTTTTCTATTTCGACATAGTTGTTGGGCACTTTAGGTTTTATTTTATTTTAACTTGGGCCCTTAAGCATAGTGAAGGTATCAATGATGGAAAGTAAGCACTTTCGGTCTTCTTTCTGGCACAATCATGTATTTCCTTGAGAATGATCTTTCCAAAATTGATAGACCTTTCTGTCACAATTGCATACAACAAAAGAATTCATTCTATCCAAATGGTGGAACTGTGTGAGATAGGTATAAAACTGTATCGAACAAAGTAAAAGCATACCTTCTTCTTGCGAACAAGAACTTTAGTCACATCTAGCTTAGTCAAATTGGTGTAGAACTCTCAAACTAACTCTTCTTCAGACAATAATCATGCATCGCAAAAATAATTCCAATTGAGGGCATCAATCGTCTTTCGAATTGGCAAAGGCATAACCATCTTATCATTGCTTTCCAAGTTGAAACCTTTTTTCGGCATAATAGGTTGATTTTTTACAATGGAATCAAACCTTTCTTTTACTTCCTTATCTTGAATCATAATAGGGTTTTTGGTAGAGTTCTTGGAAGATCTAGTTCTTTTACGAGAGATGATAACTTTTCTTGAAATATAGGTAAAATTTTGGCAATGAATGAAGTAAGGGATTTGCAACGGCGATATGCGTGCGGAGACGATATGGTTTCTCCGACAAAAGACTCAGGTGACAATAAGCTAGGGTTTTATGGTAATGAGAAGGATTTAGGTTGACGTCTAAGAGGAAAAAGAATGAGTGGCTAGGGTTTAAGCTAATTGTTTGGAGGGTTGTGAAAATTATGGTGGTAGAGAGGGGTTTAAATAGTGATGAATTAGGGCAAAATAGTGTCAAAATTTTAGCTATAAGGGTGACTTGGGCAGCAAGTATAGAGGAAAAGAAGTAGTGGCACAATTAGGGCTTTGGAGAACCCTATGGACGACAACATGGGGTGAATTTGCTCCTCTTTATTATTTCAGGCCTTGAGCCCAAATTGTATTTACAAACTAGACTGCTTAAGATAAAATAAGTTTATTAGTACCTGGGCCAAATTGACCCTCTTATTCAACATCACAAATAAAATTAATATTAAAAACAAAAATCAAAATGAAAATAAAAATTTCAAAGTTAATTAGAAAATTTCATCTCAAAAGATTACATTAAATTAATTCCCACGAAAGGTTGGAAAGGTCACAATGGTCCCGTTTAAGTTTCAATCTCATTAGACAGAATTAATTAAATGTACTAAATTAAGAAAAATAATTTCTAAGCATGTCATTTATTCAAAAGAAATAAAATTGAAAATAAATTAAAGACAGAAAGAGTGAAGAGGACTCCCTCAATGTTATTGATGATTGTCACTGATAAAGGTGATGTCGAAGACCATTTATCATACCAACCATATCCATCTAGAAAGAAGTAATGTTTCCCAACAATTATATTCAGTATTTGCTCAAGAAATAGCAGAAAGAAATAGTCTTTCTATTTTACTTTGCTCGATTTTCTATCATTTGTACAAATCTGCCTACCCATGATGATCCTTAATGAAATCAACTCATTTTTTGTTAAACCTTCTTTCTATGGTACAAGTCCCAACCACTAAATGCCATAGATAGGATTAATGATCCTTGCTTTTAACCATTGAGAATCGAGTTTCCCAAGATCAAATACTCAAGATTGAATCAAACTCTTCTGTCCCTTGACAAATCCCTTTTCATTGTTTGCAATAGTCCACTCGATACATTTCTCATGCCACTTCAACACAGTTAAGTCCAACTCAGATGGCTTTTCTTTTGATGGGTTGGGTTTCTTGTACTCATGTGATGATAGCTCGAATGATTCGATTTAAACTTTTGAGCTGAATCCTTCCAAGCTAGCTTCCAAACATGTATCATCCTCATCTTGATGTGAAGAGTCAAAACACCTTCCAATAGATTATCGAGAATCAATGGATCTTCTGTGGAGACAGTAAAACAATCTTTTACCTCATCAGGAGATCTTAGGGCCTTGAGTACATTAAAGGTCACTTTCTCATCCTGAACTTCCATGATTAGTTCACCTTTTTGTACATCGATTCTCATCCTACTGATTTCTAGGAAAGGCCTTCCTAGAATGATTAGTACTTCTTTATTTGCTACAAAATCTAAGATAATAAAGTCAATAGGAAATATGAATTTATCAACATGTACCAAGACATTTTCGATCTTTCCTTCTATGTATGCCAAAGATCGATCTGCGAAATTGAATGTAATTGTAGTCGGTCTAGCCTTACCAAAACCTAATTGTCTAAACAAAGACATAGGCATTAAGTTGATACTCGATCCTGAATCACACAAAGCCTTACTACAATTGGATTGTCCAATATTGAAAGGTGTGATGAAACTTCCTAGATCCTTCAGCTTAGGAGGCAACTTGTTTTGAAAAAAATAGGCTACATTTTATAGTCAAGGCTACAGTTTCAAATTCCCCACACCTTCTCTTCTTTGACAAAAAATACTTCACAGCTTTCGCTTAGTTCGGCATTTGCTCTAAAGCTTCTACCAACGGGATGTTGATATGTAGTTGTTTCAACACATCCAACATTCTCTTAAATTGAGTATCCTGTTTATGTTGCTAGAGTCTTTGAGGATATGGAGGTTGTGAAACTTTGGCTTGGATTGGGCAACTCTTCCAAGGTAGTATATTTGCGTATAATGAAGAGGTTAGCTTATCAGAGTTCACTAGTTTAGGTTTTAACTTTTTAGAATTTGTAGAATTTGGCTTTTTTGGTGCAAGAATTTCAACATTTGGTTGATTTTCCTCTTTCTAGGGAGGTTCATCTTCAACCTCAACCTCATTGGGTTCAAAAATCTTTCTGCTTCATAAATTGAGCACTTCGCAATTCTCCTTACTCGATTTTCTCAGGTTCTCCATGTCATTGGGCAAAGCTTCATCTGGTCTATTTCGAAGTTCGTTGGCTAGCTATTCATCTGGTTCTCCAAATTTCTCAAAGTTGCATAATTCTTCACCATGTATGCCTTTAATAAGTTCTCAAAATTAGAAGACTCAACTGGTAGAGGATTTTCGATGTTGCTTGGTATAGCAACTTGGGGTTTGCTCTAAGAATCACAAGTGTACACTAAACAGGAATGGGGAGGCAGGAAACTCCGCAAAAAAAGTGAAGCAATCGCCTTACTCTCCTTTCCCTATAAACACACCCTATTAGTGAAGCTTGGAAACCGTTGCGTGCTGTAGCACATATCTATTTTTCAACTCGCTTCAAAGTGCTAGTTTTAGCGTTCTAGCGGCTCTATAGTTTAAGGCTCTTCTATGGAGTTGAACTCCACAAGCCTTGTCTTTGCTCCAATGACAACCTCCCCTTTCTTGTTCTGGCCCAAAAATGAGGGCGCTGCCCTTCGTTCGATGTCAAAGGACTTCAGCCTGTGGTGTGGTTCAAGGCATGGGCGGAGTCGCCCTCACCCCCATTGTTTAGTGCTCACTGCTGCTTTGTTGGGCTTTGCCCATCCTCGATGTTGACAAGAGAATCTATAATATAAGAAACTAAAAAGCTCTCAACACAAGAAAATGTGAACGGCATGGAGCCTGCGCAAGTTCATTTTTTGTCGCCACTGCCTGGCTACGGGGAACTACTGCTCGGTTGGGGGTATAGGGCCTCATAAAAGAACCAGAGCTGTTGAGAGGTTCCATAGGTAGCACTTTTGTACGTGATCATAGTATGTCATGTCGTCTCATCCAGCTGTATTGAAGAGTACCTATGCACTATATTTCGATTCACTAAAAAGGAAGATGGAGTTGGGTTGGGGATCTACGATGTGATACTCAAGTATGACCCAGGGAGATACATGCTAACTATGGGTAGTGGATTGATAGTTGACCTACAAGATGATTTAGACCTTTAGTAGTAAACTATTTCAACATTGAAGAGATAGACGATACCTGGGCTGAGAGTGAAGTAAGGGCATCTACTTCATGCACTTCTGTAACTCATCTTCCTAAATCTACTTTGCTTACCACTTGTAGTTGTTATTGGCTATTCTCTCAATCATTTTGTAAGCCTCATTATATTACTTCGATAAGAGAGCAACATTTGCAGAAACATCTACCACCAACCTTGTGTGTGTACTGAGACAATTATAAAATGTCTCCAACTGGATGCAATGAAAAATCTCGTGATGAGGGCATCTACGTTGTAACTCCTTGAATCTTTCCCATGCCTCATATAAGGACTCGTCATCCAATTGTTGAAAAGTGGTGATCTCATTCTGTAACTTAGCAGTTTTGCTAGGTGGGAAATACTTTACCAGAAAGCATTCATGATACGATCCGCCTTGGTGTTGAGTCGAGTCGTATTTGTGTTGCCCAATCGTTTATGATGAAGTAAGGAACAATTAAATAGCTAGTAAGTAAAATAGGTGAAATAGGCTCAATATTGTTTTAAAACAACAAGGGTTCAGAAAATGGCTAAATGGATGTGTTCGGTTATGGAAAATTGATGGAAAGAAAATCGACTCAAGAAACAAGTAAGAACTAACACTAATAAGTGTCGACCCAGCACTTATACGTTTAATGAGATGGATAGAAGAAATTCAAACAAAAACCTCGACCCACTATCTAGATAGATGGGAACCTCGGTATAGGATTCGAACGCCACACTTCTGAAAGTGAGAAGTTCAGGATAAAGCAAAGAACGGGTTGACACCACTAGCTTTGTAGATAAGCCAACAAGTCTTTAAACAAAGTTGGAGAAAAGAAATTCTCACCAAATGAACAGAGTTTCATTCAAAAATTCATCCAACAAAATTCCCCTTTACAAACCCTGAATACACCTATTTATAATGCTAAAATAAGGTAGCCAAAAAGTCTTAAGCACTCACTTAATGTACTAATTAAAACTGATTTAAAATTCAAAACTCTTGGCATTCTTGAAACAAATAACTTCTCCATTGAATTATCTTCAATTTAGCTGAATAAATGTTAATATAGGCTTGAAATTGACTCTTCAGTTGTCACACGGGTAGCCGAATAGTCATCATCTTCTTAAAGAAATTTTAAATGCTGAATTTATTCTTTTTAAAAGAACAAAAGAATCAGCAGGAAGCTAAAGGGTTGCTGCCGAATTTAAAGGGTATAAAATGCCCTTTAAAACGTCCTTCAATGGTGGATTAACTCCCTTTGTAACAGCTACTTCATTTGTGATCAGATAGCACTTGAAAGGTCACTTCATTTAAGTTTATAATAGCTTTGCAATGTAACGGTTGTGAGCTGAAGAAACTCCTGCAATTAAAACACTAAAATGAACTTATTAAGCTTATTAAACACTAATTAAACATATTAACAATAAATACTTCACTTAAATAAATAAACTAAACTCATAAATTAACTATTCCAGCAACTAGTTAATTTAAGAAGCAAAATTAAATAAACTTAACTCATGCTTCAATAAATAATTCTAGAAACTAGATTAATTAATAGCATCACTTATTAATCAAAGTTCAACAAAAGCACTTATTAATTAAACTAAGATGGGTTGATTAAACGATCAACAACTCCATTATTTAACTAAAGATGAGCGTATTAAAATTTTAGTTCAACTTGAAATAAATTGCAAGCATCGCCTATTGGGTTACTCCTTTCATGAAGAATGGAATCAGCTTCTTGTTCTCTCCAAACTCGATCCACATAGCTTGCCAAAGCTTCTTTAAAGTTCTTAGCTCTTGACCTAGTTATAGGCCCTTGTGGCAGCTCAATGGAAACATCCCAGGCTGAGATCGTATCAATTCAACTAATTCTTGCCAAGTAGAAATTGAATTGCATGGCAAAAAATTATGCCATGCTCATGCTCGATCTCACAACGAGTATGGAAACAACTTCAACCTCAATTCGTCTTCAGTTACACCGGCTATCTTGAAGGGAATCGCTCACCTCCATAAACAATCGAAGGTGAATATGTAGATCTTCTGTGGGCTTTCCACTGAATTGGCCTATTGTTTGAAGCATCTGAAACATCACAGGCTTCAATTCAAACTATGGTGCCTCGATCTCCAATTTCCTAATTCCTGGATTTAGTTTGTTTAGAAGTTGCACAACATACTGTCTTATGGGTCAGTCCCTATCATCAACAATAAGGATTGGATTTCGAGCATTAATGACTCGATTCCCTTGAACATTATTTTTATTTTTAAGGTCAATTTCTACGACTTGTCTCTGGGCTAACATTTCTGGTCTTCTTTTTCTAAATGCCCATTCAATTTCAAATTCTATAGGGAGTAAATCAATGATTCGATCTATGCTCATGACGACCTGAAAAGAAAATCACAAAAGAAAACTAAAGAATAAAATAATAATGAAGGGAAAAATTAAAGAATTAATTACTAAAGTTAGAAATTAAATAAAAAAACCTAATTAAAAAATAATAATTTCAAAAAAATGATTAAGGCAACAATCCCCACAAATGGCGTCAGAAACTTGGAACGCGAGTTGTGCAAGTGTACACAGTCGTTCAAGTAATAAATAGAACGAGTTATCATCTCCACAGGGACTGTATAAGCTTAACCAATTAATTGCAACATTATAATTACAAATTTGATGTAAAAACATAATAATTTGGATGGTGATGATTAAACTAAGTAAATTATTTACATGCAAAGATTGATCCCTATGCAATTCTAATCTAAGGGCAATTTACCAAAATGCATGAATGAATGACTTTAGCGACAAAAAAATATTAATCAATTCAATTTACCTTATCATGCTTCCACGACAACTCGATCTTTCATGAGTTTTGAAACCAATTTAAGTTCTTACAGAGTCTTTTACTTACTTAAATATGCATTTTACTAATCATATTAACTAAGGGTTTCTTAGCATTTATGTAAGATCACAGAGACGTTTATGTTTGCAACAGTTTAATTACATAAACCTAAAAACTATGCAAGGTAATAGAGCTAACTAAATGATGTTACGAACCTCAACTTAGTCGGGTTTAAGGATCTAAATTGAGTGTTGCACTTTTCAATTATGTGTCCACTAGCAGTCGTCTAGTTAGGATTGCTTAGCTAATCGGAGTGCACCCAATCACATATGAATAAAATGTATCATCATATTAATTGAAAATATGATTAACTGAGGCCTAAACATATTAAACATGAATAAAATAGATCTTATTGAATTAACATAATCATCCCAGAAAATAAGATTTAAAATATCATTGTTGATGTTAAAAATAATAAACTCAAAGCAAACATGATTAAAATAAATAACAAGAGGAAAGAGTAAACTCTATTTAGTTCAGCAGCCTTTCGGATCTATTCTGACTGATTCAGTTCAGCAACCTTTCAGATCTATTCTAACTAATGTGGTCCTTCGTTTTGCTCGATGCTTCTTTGCTAAGGAGTTCCTAAGGTGGCTGACCAAAGAATTTCCTTGAAAAAGCTTTTGTGGCCAAAGGATGGGAGGAAAATGGGGGGGGGGTATGCAAGGAAAAGAAAATTGAAATGGAATGTAGAGAAAGTGATAAATCAGATAAGAGAAATGAGTGTTGAGGGATGAGGGAAGATTTGAGAAGTGATAGGTGCATGGTATTTAGAGGTGAAGGTAAAGGGTAGAGTTTGCTAAAAATAGAATTTAAATTCCTTCTTTTTCTCTCATACATGGCCGACCACATTTCATGGAGAAGGGGATGACTTACTCTCTTCATTTCAAATTCAAACCAAGGATATTAGTAGCCATAGTGTAGACAGTGTTAATAGTACAATAGTTGGGCTGATTTCAAATTATCTTCCAACTGCAAGGTCCTTCAATTAAATACCCCAACTCTTGCTTTTGGGCAGCCATCTACTTGTGTCGAAACTGGGCTTTAGTTCCTCCTTGTTGGATGATTTCTCAATAAAATAATTTAGCAGACATATCCATATTTTAGCACATATTTTACTGGGTCAAATAATCAACCTCATGGCCCAAGTTGCATGGTCTTGCCATCCACATGAATTTATTTGTGCATGTCCATGTTTCATTCACATTAATCACATCTTCAATGGTCCTCCTACAAAGTGAAAAATCACCATTTAATAAATTAACATGAAATAATATAAAATATGTTCAAAAATCATTTAATTAAGCAGAATTTCACATACTTTATAAATTCATGCCCAATATTACTAATTAAGTAAAATTCACTTATTTTAATAACAATTACTCAAGATAAACATATTTATTAAGTAAAAAGGTGGTAAAAATATATTGAAAAACCATATATAATTCCGAGTTTACACCCAAACACTTGCTTTCTTGCTCCAACTTTAGTTTTCGGTGCCTTAATCTTCTAGATGTCTTTGGCTTTGGCGTTGTCAACCAATTCGTCGATGTTTGCAGTGTCATAAGTCACCAAATTAAGCTGGATATCACGATGCAATCGAAAACGAAACCTCTGATAGTAATCCTACACTCGTGAGACCATCTTTGTTGCGTATTGGCTCAGTCACACAAATTATATCTCACACCCAGCCATAGACAGCTTGCCTTGTACGAAATTGATGATTTCACATTTACGAGCTTCCATATATTACCTACATATGAACTTCTTCTTAAAAATTCCTAAGAAAAATTCCCATGTTAACCGATTCGTAGCAGTTCCTTGCTTCACAGTGTTCCACCAATGATGAGTTTTGCTAGTGAGTACGGACACAGTGCATTCCAACTTCTCATAATCAGAACATTTCATTTCCTCAAGGAGTTTTCTCAACACGCTAAAGCCAATATTCAGCCTTAGTAGGATCAAATCCTCTAACACCACTGAATTCTTTACCACCTAGAGCTTGTAGATGCTCTAGTGGCAATCAAAGGTTCGTAGGGGCAATGTTGGCACTAGTAGCTCACTAAAAAGCTCTAATCATAGCTTGCACTAATAGCTCCATACCATCTTTCAGAACATTTACCCTGTGAGGTCGTTCATCTGTAGCCAAAGTCCCATCACCTTCAGAGGGGTTGAAAACTTCATTGACACAGTTCATATTCACCCTATGGGGATGTATTCTTTCTTACTTTAAATGCACATGAGGCATTGGCTGAGGTGAGAAACAAAACACCCTTAACTTGGTATCCATACTTATTGATATACTTGCGAACATAGTTCACACACAACAGACATACACATGAACACAATTCGCTAAAACACTACTACTTGTTGTAATGGCAAACATCGAAGGGATGATTCAAGGAGTTAATATACAAAAGATACAGTTGAACCAAGGCGATGTTTCCCAATCCTACCTAAATCAAGCAATTACACAGATACATATGAGCACTTCAAAATTCATAATCAAACGTACTTACCTTATCAGTCCTGGGAAACTTACTATGCCAAACTGGCGAACCTATCTCGCCACTCCTGCGAACATATCTAAAAGTCTAGCGAATCAACCTGGCTAGCTCTGATACGAATAAATATAACACCCAAACTCGCCTGAGTTGATTTGACTCGAATTTTGTGAACTAGATTAGCCATTGAAGTGACCCTCCATTTACTCCAAACCTAACCTCCAATACACCACATATATACAACAATGAATGTGCTAAGTTATAACACAAGAGTAGAATAAAATTATACATAGAATCTAAAACATGCGAGCTTATCAAGAAAATAGAAAAGAAAGGTTCACATAACAAATTAACACATGACTTCGTAACAAAAGAGTTCATTCGTGCAGGGTTCTCATATATATAAGGTTTGCTAAAGAATTGGGTTATCATAATGATAGTGCTAGAAAGAACACATGTTTCCTCCTTACTTATTGGTTAATTTGTCTCCATTTAATTATCTTTAACACATATTTTAGCATTTTAAGTTCATTAAATTTCATTTTATAACTCAGTGGATCTTAGCCTATTCATCCTTAATTTTGTCAAGTTTTGGTACCAATGTTGCTGTATGAGTATTTTCAGATTGCGCCCAGAATTATCACCGCACTTGACAATTGTCCGGATAAGAACAAAAATGTGTGTGCTATGCTGTCTGGTATAACCAACTTGTACGTAGAGAGGTAGCATGATTCTGATGAAAGGACACGTGGGCTATTTGGGAAGAACATAAAATATTTACGTGAAAAGAAAAAAGGTTTTGAGGGGAGAGTATCTTCGTCAACCTACCTTTTGATGCTTTTCAGCTACGGAGCCGTAAGCTTCCTATGGGTGAACTGACGTTAAAGGGATGCAGATCAACTTCTGACGAGAAGCCCTGAGTGCGACACAAAAGGGAGTTAAGAGATCAAGTTGAGATTTTCTAGGAATAGTACTCTCCACTTGTTTCTTTTATATTTCTTTTCTAAACGCTAGTAATTACTTTCTATTTCATGTTTGTACGGAAGTATACATGATTTCTGGGTTAAATGTTAATTTATTTAATCTTTCTTCTACTGTTTAATCTTTGGGTTTGAATGTTTTTAGCATCAAAGTGTTATTGCTGTCACTGACACTAGCAAGTGCAGTGACAGTTCAAGCAAACAATCTTGACAACGAAAGTTGCTTGAGGATTAGAGGAATTTAATCCACTTGTTCTTAATAGTGCTCCATTGCAGTCGTTGAAAGATGTGGTCAATCTACATGTTTAAGTCTTAGATTAAATATAAAAGTTAAGCTTGGTAAGATATTCATTGCGATTTAATACATCGACAATCACCTATCCTTTTATACCTTGTGAGCACTTAGTATTCTGTTGAATATTCACGTTGGGGATCCCAGTTTATCATTATCATATTTTATCTTATTGTTTTCAAGTTATCGCTTCGACAACTACTTTCACAATTTGTGTACTATACTAGCATCAACAGTGTACGCTTGCACATTATTATTGTAACGTTAAACAACTAATAAAGTTTTGGCATCATTGCCAGGGATGGCGTTTGTTTGATGTTTGTTTTTGTATATTTTTATTTCATAATATTTAGTTTTTACTAACTTGTTTTCTTTTTGTTGCTATTTTCACATTTTAATTTAGGTTTTTTATAACCCAAAGAAATTCAAAGTTTATTGCCAATTTTCATCTAGAAATTGAAAGAACCGTTCGGAGGAGAATTTCAGAACAAAGAAATCTGGCTTTACCAAGAAACTATGAAGTCATACCCCCAATGCAAAATTAAAATGCTAATGACCCACCGTTGTCGCAAGACACTCAAATACAAAACAAGACTATACGAGATTTTGTAGTACCTATTTGTGATGACTTACAACTGAGAGTTGTTACGCCAGCAATCCAAGCTGGAAGTTTTGAACTCAAGCTAGTAATGTTTCAAATGCTGAATTCTAATGGGAAATATGTTGGATTGCCTCATGAAGATGCACAAGAACATCTTAAATCATTTTTATTTATTTGTGCTTCCTTTAGTCGACAAGGCATCATTGATGACGCTTTGAAGATGCAATTATTTCCTTATTCCTTACAGGGAAGAGCTCGTACTTGGTTCCTTGGGCTACTTGCTGAATCAATTACTTCTTGGAATGCACTAGCAACACAGTTTGTTTTGTGATTTACCCCGTCAACAATAAATGCTCGTCTCCAAAATGATATTAAAGCTTATCATCAGCTGGATGATGAGAATCTTCACACCACATGGGAACGTTATAAATTTGTGCTTCGACGTTGTCCCATGCACGACATTCAACAGGAAACACAAATTGAGATATTCTATAATTGGCTGAATTCACACACAAGGAATCTTAGTGATGCATCAGCCAATGGTCCTTTGCTGGATTGTACTTATAATGATGCTATTGGAATTTTTGAGAGAATTGGTCAGAATGATTATCAATATCCTATCTCTAGAGCTGCACAAGTAAAAGCTACTCTGGAAGTTGTTGAATTGGAAGCAATATATGCACTTAGTGTTCAAGTTTCTTCTCTTGCAAATATGATATAAAAATATGCAATGGGCTAGTGACGTTACACTTATACAAGTCACTCAACAAGTTCATGTTCCTACCTCTTGTTGTGAGATTTCCAATGATAACCACAACTATGGAGATTGCCCAACATGCAGAGAATGTCTTTTATGTCAATAACATTCGTAACAATTCTTATGGTAGGTCTTATAATAATTCTACACGTAATCAACAGTCTTGGGTAACTGAGAATGCTGGACAAAATACTGGAGAAAGCCAGATGCAGCCACAACACTCTTCAATGCCACATCAGCATGTTCAAAAGCATCGACGACAACAGTACACGCAAGCTTGTCCTTCTGATCTATTAGTAACTCGTGAGGCTTTGATGTGGGAGCATATAACTCGTACAGAAGCTATTGTGCAAGGGAATTCATCTACTATTCGGGCGTTGGAGGAACAATTAGGACAACTTGTTTCCAATCTGAATACTCTACCACTGGGCACGCTACCTAGTGACACGAAAAATCCTAGTCTGAGGGCGAAAGGACACTACGAGGCTATCACTCTCAAGAGTGGTAAACAAACTGGCGAGCCGACTACAAACTTTACTGTATCATCTTAAGATACTGGTGAAGTAATCCCTAGTGAGAAGGTTGAATCTGAAGAGCTTGTCAATGTACCAGAAAAATAAGTTCCACAAATTGTCACTCATATGCCTAATGTCTGACTCTCGAAACTATCAATGCAATCAAATGTGTCGGTACAATCAGATGTATCTCCATCTTTACTTTTTCCACAAATATTTAGGGAGACTGAGTAGGATAAGAGTACCAATGGTTCCTGGACACACTAAAGAAACTTCATGTCAATATTCCTTTAGTAGACGCTTTTGTGAAATTTCTGAATTATGGAAAATTTATGAAGGAGCTCTTGTCCAAGAAGAAGAAGTTAAATGATATGGAAACTATTGTCCTCATAGAAGGCTATAGTCCTATTTTGACAAATATGTTGGCCCCCAAAATGAAAGATCCTGGGAGCTTTACTATCCCATGTTCAATTGGAAACCATTATTTGGGTAAGGCTTTATGCGACTTGGGAGCTAGCATCAACCTAATGCCACTATTTACTTTCAGAAAGTTGGGAATTGGTCACATGAAACCTACTACAGTGGCATTGTAAATAGCTGATCAATCATTAGCTCAACCTCAAGGGCAAATCAAAGATATCTTAGTTCGTGTGGATAAATTTATTTTTTCGACTGATATCATCATACTTGACTGTGAGGCAAACAAGTAGGCTCCCATAATATTGGGGATGACCATTTTTAGCCACCAGACGAACTCTTATTGATATTTAGAAAGGTGAATTGATCATGTGAATTAATGATGAGCACGTCACCTTCAGTGATATTTCAAATCCATTCAATGCAAGGATAAAGAAGAATGTCATACTTTCGATGTGCTAGATGATCTAATTGAGGAAGAATTCAATAACCAAAGCATAATACATTTTGAGGAGTTTGTAGTGACATCAATTGATGAATTCTTAGATAATTGTAACAACATGGTTGAAGCTAATAATATTAAACTTAGGCATGGATGGTAGATTGAATCCTTAGACTTAGCTAACAGAACAACTCCAATTTTCAAACCATCTATCGATGAAGATCCTACTATGGAATTCAAAACAACTGCCTACTCATATTGAATACGTCTTTCTTGGTGATAACATTACTTTCCTAATTATTGTCACCGCAACACTGGATGTAACTCAAGAAGGGAAATTGGTCCATATTCTTAAGCAACATAAATGAGCTATTACTTGGAGTATTACCAATATCAGAGGTATTAGTCCATCATTTTGCATGCACAAGATGATATTGGAAGATAAAGGCAAGCAAAAGATTGAGCAACAAAAAATATTAAACGAGAAGATGAAGGAACTTGCTAAGAAAGAAATTATAAAGTTGTTTGATGCTGAAATTATTTACCCTATTTCTGATAGCAATTGGGTAAGTCCAGTGCAATGCGTTCCTATGGTTAACAATGAAAAAGATGAATTAATTCCTACACACATACCTATGGGATGGCGAGTCTGTATGAATTATCGCAAATTTAATGCTTGCACAAGGAAGGACCACTTCCCACTTCCTTTCATTGACCAAATGTTGGATAGGCTTACTGAAATAGCTTATTACTACTTCTTAGAGGGTTACTCTTGGTACAATCAAATTTCTATTGCACCGGACGATCAAGAGAAAACAACTTTTACCTGTCCCTTTGGTACTTTTGCTTTTCGCTGCATGCCTTTCGATCTTTGCAACGTACCAACCACATCTCAAAGGTGCATGATGGAAATATTCTTAGATATGATTGAAGATTCTTTAGAGGTTTTTATGGATGATTTCTCAGTCTATCAAAATGATTTTGATCATTGCTGACAATTTGGATAAAGTATTGCAGTAATGTGAAGACACACATCTTGTTTTAAATTGGGAAAAATGTCATTTCATGGCATCTCTAGTCAAGGCATTTAAATAGACAAAGCTAAAATGGAAATCATTAAGAGATTACCTCCACCGACAAATGTGAAAGGTATTCGCAGTTTTCTTGGGCATGAGGGGTTTTGCCGAAGATTTATTAGAGATTTCTTGAAAATTGAAAAGCCCTTATGCTCATTCCTGGAACAAAATCGAAAATTCCTCTTTGACAATGCATGTTTGGAGGCATTCATTCAATTAAAGACGTAGCTAGTAAATGCACCCATTTTCGTTCCACCAGATTGGTCTCAAGCTTTTGAAGTTATGTGCGATGCAAGCGACTTTGCTATGGGTGATGTTCTAGGACAACACAAGGGAAAATATTTCACGCCATCTAATATGATAGCAAAACTCTTACAGAGGCTCAAATTAATTATACCACTAAAGAGAAAGAATTGTTGGCTGTAGTTTTTACTTTTAACAAGTTTCATTTTTATCTTGTCGGTGCAAAGGTTACTGTATTTACTGATCACTCAGCGTTGAGATATCTTTTTGTGAAGAAGCACGCAAAACAAAGACTGATACATTGGATCTTACTGTTGCAAGAATTTGACATTGAGATAAAAGACTGCAAGGGTTGAGAGAATCAAGTTGCAGACCATCTGTCTCGATTGGGATTTGGCAACAAAGATGGAAACATACTTCAAATTATTGACGGATTCCCAGATGAGAATTTATTTGTTGTAGATGCAACCACTTGGTATGAAGATTTGGTTAATTATCTAATGTGGAAAACTCTCATTGAGGGTCACATGCCATAAAAAAGAATGATTTCTTCGTGAAGCAGTGAAGTATCATTGGAATGAGCCGTATTTATTGAATGTATGAAATGACAACATTATTCAGCGTTGTGTTCCGGAAGAGGAGATGTTTTTATTCCTGAAGCACTGTCATAATGCCCTTTATGGAGGTCATTTCCATGCCATACAAACTGCTGCTAAGATTATCCAATCAGGATTTTATTGGCCTTCATTATTCAAAGATGCCCAGAATTTTGTGAATCAATACGGTAGGTGTCAGTGCACTGGCTCTATATCCCAATGCAATAAAATGTTGCAACAGCCAATTATGGAGTTGAATTGTTCGATGTTTGGGGTATGAATTTTATGTGACCATTTCCAAATTCATTTAGGAATATTTATATATTAGTAGCTATTGGCTACGTCTCGTAGTGGGTTGAAGCTGTTGGAATCCCAAAGGATGATGCAAAGACAGTGCTTAACTTTTCTTCACAAGCATATACTTACCCGCTTTGGCACACCAAAGGCATTGATTAATGATCAGGGTACACACTTTCATTGCAACATAGTGGCAGCCGCACTGAAGAGATATGGAGTTAATCATAAAATGGCTATTACTTATCATCCGCAAACTAATGGACAAGCTGATGTATCGAATCGACAAATTAAAAACATTCTTAAGAAGGTTGTGAACCCTTCGAGGAAAGATTGGTCTTCCAGATTGGATGACGCTTTATGGGCATTGCAAACAACATACAAAACTCCATTAGGGATGTCACCGTATCAATTGGTTTTTGGGGAAGCATGTCACTTGCCAGTTGAACTGGACCACAAAGCAATATGGAAAATTAAGCAAGTGAATATAGACTATGAAGTTGCTGGAAAGAAAAGGCTGTTGGATATCACTCAACTAGAGGAGATTAGACGAAATTCCTATGAAAAAATTTCAATTTATAAGGAAAAGACCAAATGATCGCATGAAAAAATTATTTTGCAGCAACAATTTATCACGGGTCAACAAGTTTTATTATTCAATTCTAAACTAAAATTGCACTCGGGTAAATTGCGCTCATGTTCGTCTTGACCTTTCGAAATTGTCGAAGTTCTTCCTCATGGTCCAGTCACAATCAGAGATTTACATGATGGAAACTAGTTCAAAGTGAATGGCCTGTGATTGAAACATTATTTTGGAAATATTGATCAAAAGCAAGCAGAGACCATTAAATTGGTCAAAAAATTTTAATTTTTATGGAATTTATTATTATGTGATTTTATTTTGTTTTTGTTTCTACTCAAGTTTGTTTTACTTTTTTTTCTTGCAGAATAATTAGGTATCATTGTAGATACACTTGGACTTTATTGTCAACGCAGTTCGTACTATTGTATTGTCACGTATGACTTACCACAAATGAAGGGTAGATTAGAATTTTCAAATCCCACTGTTTGATCAAAAGTGACGTAGCCATCAGATTTGTCTAAAGTAGCTTAATTCCCATTGGACACATTTATTCCCACTAGCTTTATATCTCTTCACATAAAAACTCATGACTTTCCATCTTCTTCCTTCACTCGCTATAAACCCCCTCCACTGTGTCGACTTTAACATATACAAAGCAACAATTTTTATTCACTTTCTCTTCCCCAAGCTCGTATCGTTACAACTTTAAACCATCTTCACTCCACAAAACAAAAAATATGGCAAGAACGAGAGGATCAGTCCATAAACCACCAAGCCTGTTGAAGAACACTCATCCTCTGCAACTACAATTCATAAACCGAAATCCTCTATGCCAATGGAGAAAATGAAGTAGGTGATCTTTTTAACGAAAGCAGCCAAGGACCGACTTCAAGAGAACATTTTGAAGTGACATTTCAACCCGAAACAGGGCATTTTCCTTTCGCAACAACAAGACTTGGGCAACCAAGTCTAGAAAACCATCTTTAAGCTGAAGTGGGAGACTTTTTGCACTCATCCTGGAAGCTATTCTCCTTCATTGGTACGAGATTTTGACACTAACCTTTATGACCATAAGTTAGAGTTTATCTTTGTTCGAGAAGGCTTAATCCCATGGGATGCTAAAATAATCAATGAGTTGTACAATACTAAAGTTGATGTAGATGAGCATTTTGAGTTTATTGAGGATATCACAGATGACAAAAGGGACCTTTATGTGACGGATTTATGTGTCAAAAGAGCATTATGGACAGGTTCACATCAAAAAAATTCTACGATGCATTACTGCTTCCCGACATTGCAAAGTAAAATTTGTTTTCATTTTTTCAACTGTAGGCTATTGCCCTCTAGTCATAGCACTACAATCAAATTCAATAGAATGTGCCTGATACATTCAATTGTCAAGGACAGAAAGATTGATGTCAGTGCAATACTCCACTAGGAAATTGTTGATTGTGCCACAAGGCAAACTGGAATTTTGGTTATCCCGTTGTTGGTGATGCTGCTGTGCCAGTAGAAAGGGATCGTGCCCTATGATGATGAAGAGATCTTGGAGAATAAGGGCTCAATAAATGAAGCCTCTATTGAAAGAATGAAAGGGGCAAAGACCATCAAACCAAGGAAAGACAAAACCAAGGCAGAAACCAAGGGAACAAACCTGACTGCGGAGACATTATTGTTGTGCAAAATTTAGAATATAGAGAAGTTGGCCAATTCCATTAGCAATAAGCATATTAGGCTTGTTGCTACAATAGGCGATATGGACAGATCAAAAAATTTGTTCTACGCTTATACCAAGGCCTTTAACAACTCTATTGTAACAGCAATAAGTCAGTTAAGCCCAATCCTACTCCTAGAATTTCTAGTGTTCCCACCTATCATATGTGATTATGAACCCTTATCTGAGGAAGATAACTTAAGGGACTGAGATAGATTAGTGGAATCCCCTCCTATTATGCATGTATCTGATGATGAGAAAGAAAAGGAGTCAAGGGACTTTAAAGAATGTATGCGAAGGATTGAGAGCCTGGTCGACGGTGACTTCATTGCTAGTCAATAGGTGAATGCTGTTGAGGGAGAAGTTGATGTGGCAGAGGAGGAAGTTCGTCTTGTAGTTGTGAATGAGAAGGCCGAGGAAGAAAATACTGAGAAAGAATTTACTGAGAGCATTGTTAATGCATCTGAGATTGTGGGTGCAACTACTGATAATCTAGAGCGAGATGCAGCTAGACGGTGGAAGCTACAGAGATAACTAGTTAGTAGCACCATAACTCATTGGCGATAGCGGTCTATACCGAACCACTCAAAGTGACCCCTCCTACAGAAGAAGCAGCCGATGATTAAGGTGCAACACTAGAAAATGAAGAGTGATCTGAAGACCGTGCGAAGCTTAAAGAAAAGAATAGAAAGGGCTCCAAAGACAAAAAGAGCAAGAAGGAGGAGAAAATGAGGAGGACGAATAAACATCGTTCAACCACATGAATTGCCGTGGAAAACTGAGTTAGTTTATTTTTAAGTTTTAGTTATAGTGTTCATGCATTACTTGTAGCTGTAATTTTCATTTTGTTAGTGCACATTGTCGTTTTATTTTAATTGTCATTGCATTTTAATGATAGTGTATTGGGGACAATGCAAACTTTAAGTTTGGGGGAATGCATATAGGGTTTGGAAATACACCCACATTTCAAGATTTTTTTTAAAAATTTAATGAAGCATGCAAGGTTTATTTGAGTTTAATGCAAATGTGTTTGAAAATTTTTGTTACATTCGATGCTTAATTCTTGAATCATGTGAATTATCGATGAATGAGTTGGATAAATTTAACTAAATATCCTATCTTTAATTCTGTGATGAAGGATTTAGGTTGCTTTAGTAATGGATGACTAGTAGCATTCCTTAAAGCTTGAATGAATCTGCCTTTTACAACTGTTTATAGATATAGTTATGAATAAGAGTCACTCCAAAGTGGGTGTGTTATGAAATGTTAAAGAAGGAACACTCCAATGCAAGCGTTAGAAAAATGAATCTGGCTAAAGGCTATTGTTGCATGAGTGTGTGTCGACACAACAACGTGCTCCCTATGGGTTTGTTGCACTCCATCATTACTTCTCAGGAACAAGGGTATAGTAATGCAATCATATCCCTTATTCACATAAAAAATGGGAGACATATATTGTACAATAAATGTTGTATTGGTAGATAGAATTTAGGATTTCAAACATGATACTGGCTTTGATGAAGTTGCAACCCTATTCATTCATACTTATGTATTGTCAATGCAATATTCTATCATTTTAATGTGACTCATTCATTAGGATTTTAGGTGGTTCAAGTTGCTAGAATGATCATTTGCCTTAGTGAATTCTTGTGTAGCGTTGCCTGTTTCAGTTTTACTTGAGGACAAGTTAAAACTCAAGTTTGGGGCTGTGGTAGTACTAGAAAGAACATATGTTTTCTCATTACTTATTGGTTAAATTGTCCCCATTTAGTTATCTTTAGCACATAGTTTAGCATTTTCAGTTCAGTAAATTACATTTTATAACTCAGTGGATCTTACCCTATTTATCCTTAATTTTGTCATGTTTTGGTACCATTGTTGCTATATGAGTATTTTCAAATGGTGCCTAAACTTGTCGTACCTGACAGCTGTCCAGATAAGAACAAAAATGTGTGCGATGTCCAGTCTGGTATAACCAACTTGTACGTACAGAGGCAGTATGATTCTGATGAAAGGACACCTGGGCTATTTGGGAAGAATATAAAATATTCACGTGAAAAGAGAAAAGAAAGAAAAAAGCTTTTTGGAGGGGAGAGTATCTTCGTCAACCTATTTTTTGAAGCTTTTCAGCTATGGTGGCTTAAGCTTCCTATCTGTGAACCAACGTGAAAGGAACGCGGATCAAGTCCCAATGAGGAGCCCTGAGTACGACACAAGAGGGAATTGAGAGGTCAAGTCAATATTTTCTAGGAATAGTACTCTCTACTTGTTTCTTTTATATTTATTTTCTTAACGCTGGTGATTACTTTCTATTTTATGTTTGTACTGAAGTATACATGATTTCTGGGTGAAATGTTATTTTATTTAATCTTTCTTCCACTATTTAATCTTTGGGTTTGAATTTTTTAGCATGGAAGTGTTATTGCAGTCACTGACACTAGAAAGTGCAACGACAGTTCAAGCTATCAAGCATGACAATGGAAGTTGCTTAAGGATTAGAGGAATTTAATCCACTTTTTCTTAATAGTGTTCCATTGCCATCATCAAAAGATGTGGTTAATGTGCATGTTTAAATCTTAGATTAAATATAGAATTTAAGCTTGGTAAGATATACATTGTGATTTAATGCATCGACAATCATTATCTGTTGAATATTCACGTTGGTTCCTAGTTTATCATTATCTTATTTTATTTTATTGTTTTCAAGTTATTGCTTCGACAACTAGTCTCACAATTTATCTCATTTCTATCTATTTATTACACTAACATTGATAGTTAAAAGACAACCATCCTCATGGGTTCGATATCCTATAGACTCATATGTGTCTACTATAGTTGCATCGACAGTGTACGCTTGTACATTATTGCTATGACATTAAACAATCGATCATGCAACTAAAGGTTTGCATGCATAATGGGGTTACAAACATACAAGGGTCGCAATAGAATAGGCTTGTAAGAGGGTAAAAGGTGTACTTTGGAAAAATTAAAAGATTACATTATGGTACACATATAAGGAGAAATAAGGAAACAGTAGACTTTGTTTATACCGAGAAAAAAATTAACAACATGGGTTTAATTCAAGATTTTACAAAGTAAAATAAATCAAGCTTAAGAAAAAATGTTCCAATAATAGTAGCAACTATAATAAGACTAAGCCCACACAATTAATCCCATCGCCTCTGTCCTAGGTTTGCTGGTATCTGTTAAGGAATTAACCTCGCCCAAGTAATCTACCTTTCCACTACCATCCTCGACCTACATACCTGCAAAGTAAGAGAGGAGTGAGCGAGTTCATTAGGAACTGAATGAATATTTAAAAAGCATCAGAGTATGCTCAAAATACGGAGATTAAAACAAAGTGAAACTTAGTCTGAAAATCGTTTCATTTGTTGGGTTTGTTGTGAAGATGCGAGACCTAGTTCACATGTCCTACTTATAAAAGAACATATAAGTTTGTAAAATAATTTCAAATGTGCTTGATGAATATCATACTTAAAAACTCAACTTATTCTTGTTCATAGACAGATCTTGTATAGCATGAAACATGCACTTATACTTGTTTTATTAGAATCATTGAAGAACATAGAACATGCTCTCACCACTTGTCAAAACATGTCTTATTTTATCTGTTCGATATGTAGATATCCTTATAACACATAAGAATGACTAAAAGATTCCTTACATGTCCAATAAGTGTAGCATAAGCTAAACACTCTCATGTATGCAAACATGTTCCATTGAATAGAGCTTACCTCGACATTCCCTTATCTCGCCACATGGCCCAAGGCCTCAACGCCCAAATTATAGAACTTGTAGTTGAGTACTCACAATCCTTTTGTATAGCTATATATCCAACATAAGGCCTCGGAAAGGAGCTCACACAAAAACTTATCACATAAAGCTCGCATAGGGTGCAAGCTTGAATACACTTGTTCATATAGAGCTAGCACAAAAACTAATAAAAACACAATTTATAAAATCGTACTTCAAAAGCATATCTTTAAAACATAGGCTCGGAATGGAGCCCGTATAAACCATAACTTGAAAACATAATTTATAGAAAAGCTTACTCTTGGAGCTTATTTTAAAACCTTAAATTTTTGGAAGCATAACAGTAAACACATACTAAAAAGCATAATTGTTAACATACATTTGGCGATTATTGGACACTCACCAAAAAGCTGAGAATTTTAAACGAGTTTTTCATTACCTTTATACTTGTTGGTAGATGGTCTGGTTGGTTTGCAACATACATAAACACACACAAGTTACTAAACAAATAGAACATACACTAACACATAAGTGAACCTAGCTTTCTGGACAATCAAACCTAGAAGGACAAAAACTTACCCTGGTTGCTACGAACTTCATTCTGAAGAGATACTTGACAATAGAATAATCGATAAGAGAATTTTCATGTAAAACAGGCTTAGTTATAGGCACTAACTATCTTAGTATTCTTAGGATACCCTACTTGACTTAGTAAACCATAGTCTGACTCTACTTTGACTGCCGAACCCCAGCTCGCCAAACCAACTAGCAAACCCAATTTGCAATGAATCTAGCAAACCTCTTACCGCATGTTTGGGCATACACTGCTTCACCATCTCTCTAGTGTACTTCTGAATGATATTCTTTTGATGAACCCTCAATTCGTCAATACATTAGCGAACCCTCACTTGTGAGGCCAAAACTTCTAGGCCCTATCTCGGGATATTACATCCTAGGCACACGGTCCTGTGGCCCCTGTTTTCAATTTTTGCCAATCCTTTTGTAAAAAAATCAATTTAGTCTAGATTTTTTCTAGGTTGGTTTAAGAGTTTCGTAAGCTCTATTAAGGCTCGATTTTGAACAAATATCATTGGATCTTTAAATTTATAATGCATTATGGATTGTTAATTATTTATGTCTAGTTAATGAATGATATAAATGTTTAACAGTTTGAATACCTTATAACTTGGGTCAGATGATCGGACTAGGTATAGGGTATTACATTTAGTGGTATCAGAACTATGATTTAATTGATTCTAGGACTGAACGTAGCATGTATATTGAGTTTAGAAATTCATGCCACTCTATAACCTGTGATAGTGTGATGGCTCCTGATTAGTTTGACTTGTTTCCTTATAGATGAAAGATGTCAACTAAATCCAATCGAGTAGATTTCAACAGGGTTGAAAGTAATATTCCAGCTATCAATCAAGGGGCTGCTTAGAGTATGCTCGTGACTCCTAGAGAAGATGCTCAAGGTAGCTATTTCTGAATGATAAGTGATATGTTTGCTAATTACATGAAAGTGAACCCTATGGTTCAACAAAATCTACCCATTCATAGTTAAAGCCCTATACGTTAATAATGTTCATAGGCTTTCTATAGATAAAGTTTAGAAATACGGGGCCGAAGAGTTTCCTGGTACAGTGGGTGATGATCCGTCTAGAGCTGAGTACTGGTTTAAGCAGACACAGAGGGTTTTAAATGAGATGTTGTGTCATCATGATGATTGTTTAAGATACACGGCATCATTATTAAAAGAATCATATCTACCAAGCTAACAAAAAAAATCCAATATTTTATCAACAATGTCAAATAAGATGACACAAATAATGACAACGCTTCAAGAGATATTAAAGGCGTTACCTCCATAGGAAGAGGTCGTACATGATGTTCTCAACTCTGACCATGATGAGCACTGTATTACCAAAAATCATCTGGAATTAGGGATTATGTTGATGAACTAATCATACTCGAAGGTGTCCCCTGTCCAATTCTCATAGAATTGAACATACAAGTAGATGTAGCCGTTAACATAAAAGTAGAAGTAACCACAAACATAGAGCTTCAACTGATTCTAAATGAAATTGTAGAAGATCCAATACAATTTCTGGCCATAAGAGAGAAGGTACCAACTGAAGAGATTGATGAGTTCAACTCATTCTCATCTGATAAAGGCAACAGAGCTCGAGTGACCAAAACTTCATGCGACATAAAAGCAAGGAAGCTCGAGGCAATAATACCCCGAAAAATGATTTGGGGTTGGCTCGATTTTGGTACCAAATGGCTTGTAATGTGGATGTAGCATCGGTCAAATATAAGCCAACATCGTTGGAATTGACCAAAAGGGCTGGTTCATATACATCAATAGAGGAAAAAATGTCGGAGCAAAGTGTCGACAACCAGCTAGAAGTTCTTCTACAGTGGTGACACAGATTGTCCCGATTTAAAAAGAAGTTATACTTTCTACTTTAAATATTTTTATTTTTTATCTTATTCATTTATTTTATTATTACTAATTTTAGTCCTATGTATTTTTTTTCCATAGCTAGTGTAGAGATTATAGAGTGACAGAACTGGAAAAAATTGAAGAAATTAGAAATTGGGCTCGACGTCACGACATTTACCCTAATGTTGCAACATCCTAGATAGAACGCACCTTGCAACATTGAAAGCCCAAGTTCATCTGAATATTTGTAGACGTTCTGTCATCCATTATCGACACTTCATCTTTTTCTTTTGATTTGTATTTCTATTTTCTTTCATATTTCTTTTTATAGAATTTTTTCGGTACTCTTCATCCACTAAAAGCACACAGACGGTGAGATTATCATAAAAATAAGGATTCGTTCCACTCAACGAAATTTTCTTGTTTACACTTTAATTATTTTACACTAAGGGCAATATATGTTCTAATGTGTGGGGAGAAGTACATAGGATTAATTTTTTGTGTGTTTACTTTGATTGAATTGATTATTTATTTACAAAAAAAACATTATTGCTTTTGTTGCTTGGTGCTTGGATTATATTAATATTGTGAATAGTGGTTGATGAACAGAACATACTCGAAGGTGTCCTCGATCCAATTGACATAGAATCGAACATAATAATAGATGTAGTCGCTAACGTAAAAGTAGAAGTAACCACTAACATGGACCTTAAACCAATTCTAAATGAAAGTGTAGATATCATGCTTAGTAACCACTAAAAGTAGTCTTGTTTAGTTTTTTTACATAGCAGGTTTAGATATCATGGAGTGACAAAACTAGAAAAAAATTGAAGAAATCAGAAATTGGGGTCAATGTCGCGACATCGTACCCTAATGTCACAACATCCTAGACAGAATGTGCCTTGCAACATTGAAGGCTCAACTCCATCCAAATATTTGTATACATTCTATCATCCATTATTGATACTTTGTCTCTTTCTTCTTATTTCTATTTTTATTTTCTTTCATATTTCTTTTTATATAATTTTTTCCGTACTCTTCGTTCGCTTAAAGCACACAAACCCTAAGATTATCATAACAACAAGGATTCAATCTACTTTGGGAAATTTTCCTTTTTGCACTTTAATTATTTTACACTAAGGGAAATGTATGTTCTAAATTTTGATGGGAAGTGCATAGGATTAATTTTTGTGTGTTTACTTTAATTTAATTGATTATTTATTTACTGAAAAAATATTATTATTTTCATTGCATGGTACTTGATTATATTAATATTGTGAATAGTGGTTGAAAATAATGAAGCACGTAATGATTTTTTTAAGCATGAAATTTTATTGATATAAGATAATTTAATTATCTTTTTGGGAAATCGATTAGGTTACTTAGTTAAATTGCATAATAGATTAGAAGTACCTAAGTAAGAGTGTTTGATGATACCATATGAGATATAAGTCTCCTATGTAGTCATTGAGACATGAATTCTTCAATTGCTTATTATTCATTCAGTTGAATTCGAAGCATGAACGAAATTGTGTATGGTAGGATGCTTAGGGATGACCTAAGACATTGTTTGTCTAACAGCCCATTTTCAGTGGTGTCAGAAATAGTGGTTTTGGGACCACGATTCCAATGAGTGAGGTATTATTTTAATGTTTATTTAATGTCTACACGATAATATTATGGTCGTATTAAAATTTGGTTAAGAAATTTTGAAGTTCAATTAGTTAATTAAGTACAAAGGACTAAATCGTAAAATATGTAAAAGTTAAATTCTATTAGTTAAAAGGGCTAAATGGCTTTGGAAAGTAAATCTAATCGACTTGATGGTAAATATATCATATTTAAAGTTCGTGGATATGCATGGATAGGTTTTATTGAAATTTTTTTATTAATAATAAGGTTAAAGTAGTAAATTGGAAAATAAAAGAAAAATTAAGTAAATAAAACATAAAATAAAGACGTTGTCTTCATCATTTTTAGTTTCAAACCCTAAAATAGCCATTAAGGGATAAGTAATGTTCAACAAACACCTTGAGCTTGCATGGTATGATTTTGTGTCCCATTTTTAATGATTTTTATGTTTTTTGAGTTCGTTTTAGCTTAATCTAGCTAGCCTGGGGCTTAATTTGCAAAATTGTTATGCATTGAAGGACTTTCCAGGAATTTTTTTAAATTTATTTTGATGTTACTTGATAGATTATTAATCCTTTTTGGAAAATAAACATGTTTCGTTAAGTGATTTTTTTGAAATTTGGAAATAGGGATTAAATTGTTAAAAGTATAAATTCATGGGTTTTGTTATGAGTTGCTAGTAATTATGGTTTGTTTCAAAGCCGTTGTCACATTGGTTAAGTTGAACTTAGGCTAAAATGAGTTATATTTAAGTGATGAGCTTAAGGACTAAATTGTGAAAAGTTAAAGTATTAGGGGTAATTTTGTAATTGTGCATAAATATGAACTATGAATTAAATTGAATACTAGAAGTACTTAATTGAATGAATTTATTTATTTAGATCAAGAAAAACCACAATCAGACTTAAATCGAGGAAAAGCTCAAGCTTCAGATTAGTGTTCGATTCTATTTTTACGCCCTAGTTATTGAGGTAAGTTCGTATGAACCATGATCGTCTTTGTGTTAGTTAACTGACTATTTGCTATGTTGTTTTAATGTAAATGAATCTAGGTATAAATTTATCTATGCTATGATGGATTGACGGATAACGAGTCCCGTTTGAACCTTAAGAGTTCTTAGGATACAAATGACATGTCATGACGAATTTCATGTTTTGGGTGCTGGTCTTGAATGTCCTATCGATGGCTGAGGTCTTCTATTTGTTATGGATTCTCCACAACTCATGTGAGCAGTATTGTGTAGCTTACATTTCGACCCACAACTTATGTAAGTAGGCCATTTCACAGCTCGTGTGAGCATTGATGTAAAGAAAAGGTTAAGGTATGTAAAGGCACGCTATGTGTGAACTTTGTCCAGTATCCGATGTAATTCTATATGGTTCAACGGGTAAGAAAAGGAAATGAAAGGGGTAAGTATGCAAATGGAATGAATCATGATCTTATGAAGGAATTTATTAGCTAAATGATGTATTTACATATGGAAATTTGTTTATCTTATGGTTGAATTCATTTGTATCATGAACAAGTGTACTAACTTGTGGGTTTGATGATGTTGTATAGGCTTATACTAAGCTTATGACATTGGTAAGTTATATTTAAGTTTATACGAGCTTACTAAGCACTCGTTGCTTACGTAGTTACTTTCCTTTGTTTTATATATTATCAGAAGCTCCATCGGTTGGAAGCTCGTCAAAGACCTATCACACTATCCCGCAATCATATTGGTAGATTGTGTGTATTTTGAGCAAGGTTAGTAATGTCATGATAGGATATTTGTAATGTACGTTTTGATATGTTTAAGGTTTTGAGGTTATGTTGGTTTGGTGCACTTTAATGCCTTACCACGATATGTCATATTGGTCACTTTTAAGTGCTTGTAAATAAGGTTTTTTTGGTTTGTTTTGATGGCTTGCAAATGGTCATGTATGGTAGTTAGTTGAACTAGGTTATTTTGCTTGGTAATATGCAATATTGACTTATTTTTTGTAAGTGATGTTTTGATACAATTGTGGTGCCCTTGAATGGCATATTGGTTAGATGATTTAGGATGTTTGGAATGGCATGTGTATGTGTGTTTGAATGATGTTTGAATCCCTTGAATGTGTGCTCAAATAGTTTGAATGGTTATAAATGAATTGGACTTGAAATGGCCTGATTTTAGGTAAGTTTTTGGGTTCACACGGCCTAGGACACGAGCTATCACATGGCCGTGTGTGTTACACGGCTTGGCACACAGGCTGTCACCTGGCCCTATGACATAAATGGCCTGGCACACGACCTATGAAACGGGCTAGGACACGACCGTGTGTCCCTTAGTTCGTATGTTACACAGCCTAGCCAAAAGGCCATGTGACCCAATTTTTACATTTTTGTATTTTTTTCTTAAAACTTTTGTTTTGTTTTGACTTAGTCTTGAATCACTTCTAAGTTATATTTAGGGCATTAAAGGGACCATAGTTGCTAGTATTATATTGTATCTTCCTACATAGAGGGATAAGGTAGGTGAGAGAGGGAGAGAAAATACGGTGAGCTTGGATGGGACATTAAGGGGGAAGAGAGGGAACAATGTCATGTGCCTAACTATTTCTAGTGTTTGAACCGTGTTGAGCAATATCTTTCTTTGATCCCATACCTTCTTAAGCCTCAGAATGTTACAAGCCTAGAAGACCAATGTGACTTAAGCGTTCTCTATGCATAATCTTTCAGAATTGCAAACAATTTTATTTAATGAATGTCTGATTTATGTTAACGGTAATGTTATTAAAGATTTGGTCATGGGAATTATTTCTAATTTGTTAGTAATGTAACATTATAAACTAATACTGATTTACTTTAAAAATTCTGAAGGCATCGAACTATTAAGAATAAGTTATATGTGTGATAAGAAGTTTTATACCTTTAATATTTGACAATCATGTTCTTTATAATAATAAAATCCAAGATACGTCTTATTATTGCATGCTATGTGTCTAGACTTGGTTTGCTTGAGGACAAACAAAAAGTTAAGTGTGGGTGAGTTAATGTAACACCCCTAACTCGTCTCCGTCACCGGATTAGGGTTACAGAGCATTACCGTACATTAAAAAACATTTAACATCATAATATTTAAATATACTAAACATATAATAAACTATTCATTCACATGCACTTTGTCCCTAAATCGAGCCTTCGAGGCCTTAAAAATAGTTTAGAAACAATTCTGGACTAATTTGAAACAAAATAGGAAGTTTAAGAAAAACTTACAAAAATTAAAAAATAGGGGTCACAGGGCCATGTGGCCAGGCCGTGTAACATTCAAACAAGGGACACACAGCTGTGTCCTGACCCGTGTAACACAATGAGATTCCTCAGACACCCATGTGCCAGGCCGTGTGCTAGGTCGTGTAACTATCTGAGTTTCCACACAAGGCCGTGTGCTAGGCAATGTGCTAGGACGTGTAACTCACTGACTTGGAACACTAAAAAATTTCAAATGATACATGGCCATGTCGCCAGGCGTGTGTGCCATATGGCTGTGTGATAGCCCGTCTCCCAGGCCATGTGAACCAAAAAATGTACCTAAAATCCTACCAATTCATGTCTAACAAATCAAACCATTTGGGCACATATTCAAGGGGTTCAAAAATTATTCAAACATACATAAATAGGCCATTTCAAACATCCTCTAACCAATATGGCATCTAAACTTCATTGAACTAAACATATCAATATTGTCTCATTTCATGCATAAAAACCTAGTTCAAATATGTACTAAAATAGATCAGAAATTGGCCATTATCAAGCCATTACAAACATACCAAATGGACCTTTTATACATGTAATTAAAAGTGACCAATTTTTCATAACTTGGTAAGGCATTAAAGTGTACCAAATCAACCATAAACTTCAAAGCATAAACATAACAAAATACCATTACAAACAACCTCTACGTGTCATTATTAACCTTGGCGAAAATTGCTCAAAAACTACTAAATTGATTGCTAGGTAGTGTCATAGGTCTCCGATGAACTTCCAACTGATCGAGACTCTGGTAGTCTATAAAACGAAGGAAAATAACAACGTAAGCAACGACTTCTTAGTAAGCACATATTAACTTAAACAAAACTTACCACCTCGATAACATGATTCATAAATTAAACATAAACCATTACCAATGTCATAAGCTTAGTATATGCCTATTCAAGCACCATCAAACTCACAAGTTAGTAAGTTCATCAACATCACATAAGTTCATTTATAACATAAGTGGATTTCATGAGATACATCACATATTCATCAACATGTTCAATAAGTCATGAAAATTTCCATTAATTGCTTACATACATCTGATACTCGAGAAAGCTCACATATAATGTGTATTTACATATATCGTAACCTTTCCTTTATATCATTGCTCACACAAGCTGTGAAATGGACCTACTCACATGAGCTGTGGGTCAAAATATAAGCTACATGATGCTGCTCACACAAGTTGTGGAGTATCCACAACAAATGCAAGACCTCAGATATCGACAGGGCATTCAAGACCAGCACCTGAAACATGAAATCTCTAATGACATTTCATTTGTATCCTACGAATTCTTAAGGTTCAACCGGGAGTCGTTATCCGTCAATTCATCATAGCATTGATGCATTTATATTCAAATTCAATTATATCAAAAAACATAGTCAATAATTAATTTAGCTAACATTAAAACAATTGTAGTACATACAAACTTACCTTGATAGTTATGGCATAGTAATATAGTTGAACTAGTCTGAAGCTTTAACTCTTCATCGAACTAAGTTCGAATGCAGTTTATCTTGATCTAAATAAATATTTTCATTCAATTAAGTACTTATAAAATTCAATTTAATCCACAATTCATATTTAACCAAAATTACAAATTTCCCTAATATTTTCACTTTTCACAATTTAGTCCTTAAGCTCATAACTTAGAATCTAACCATTTCAATCTAAATCCAACTTAACGAATGATGTAAGGGACCTTAAAGCAACTCATATTTATCAACATTTCATAATAAAACCCTTGAATTTATACTTTTAATAATTTAATCCTTATTTCCGAAATTCATCAAAAATCATTTAACAAAACTTGTTTATTTTTCAACAAGGATTCATAACCTATCAATTAACATAAAAAATATTCAAAAAATTCATGGGAAGTCCCTCAACCTTTAATAGTTTTGCAAATTAACCCTCGGGCTAGTTAGATTACACTAAATCAGACTCAAAAACATAAAAATCATAAAGAGTAGGGCTTGAAAACCTACCATGCATAAGACATAAGTGATCGAATGCTCCAAGATCTCCTTATAATGGTGGTTTCAATCAAAGCTTGAAGAAAATGAGAAAGATGATAACTTTTTCTTAGTTAATTTTAGGTTTATTTACTAATTTACCATTTTTCCCTTATAGTTAAACAAAAATTTCAATAAAACCTTGTCCATGTACATCCACTAACACTTTAAATGGTATATTTATGATTCAAGTCCTTTAGTTTAAGATTTCAAAGCCATTGGATCCCTTTAACTAATAGAACTCAACTTTTACCATTTTTTCGATTTTATCCTTTTTACCTTATTAACCATTTAAACATCAAAAATTTCGTAACAAAATTTTAATATGTCCTTAATATAATCTCTTAAAAATAAATAAGTAACAAAATAATAACTCAGTCATCAAAATTGTGATCCCCAAACAACTATTTTCGATACCACCAGAAACAGCCTGTTACAATTTAGGTGTGAGGTTCTTATTTACATCCATCTTCACTAACTTTCGCTTGATTAAAGAAAGAAATTAAGTCATTTTTGTCTTAAATTTTTTTATTTTCTCTTTTTCCAATATATGAGTTTTGGTTGCTTGAGAATAAGCAACAAGTTAAGTGTGGGGCAGTTTGATCTGCCATAAATCATACTAATTACATCCATTTTTACACATAATTATAGCTTATTTAATAGTAAATCAAAGCATTTTAGAATATATTTAGGATGTTATACTTAAAGTAGTAATTTATGCTTTCTAGTAATTTTCATTACATTTTATATATCTAAATAAAATTACATGGTCTTGTCGGTTAAGTCGGGAGCTAAAGATGCTTATTTGGACCAAAACCGATGCCTATGTCATGACACATAGATACTAATGTCTAAACTTTGAAGGCAGAAACTAAAAAAAAGTTATGGAGTGAAACTACCCTCGATGTACTGACATAGCCCACTTGTGTCGTGACATACCCCCTGTGCAGCCCAAAATCCCTACACATTTTAACTAAGTTTCAGAGGGAAAGTAGGTGTATTTATCCTAATCGAACTCTAATGACTTGAAGGATAATTTAAGCACTTTACTATTCCAAGTTAAGCTTATATAAAGGCCATTGTAATCAAGTTAAACACACAATTTTAGGGTTTTGATCTTAGGTTGTTCTTTCATTCATAGTTTTTACTTAGGTTATTTTATGTTACTATACTTGGAAGATCCTATTCTGAAGTGAGACTTTCGCGAGGGGAGATTATTTTGAAACCAAGCTTTCATCGATAAATCCATGTGCATCTATTTTTCTTATTCTCTTCTTTATATTTCTTTCTTGAACATTATTAAATGAATGTTTGTGTAAATATTAGAATTAATTTGTGCATTCTACATATTTTTCATGTTTCAATTGCTTTAACTTCATTAGTTGCTTGAATTATAGAATTTCTTAGCGGATCAAATGTTTGGGAAAGGATGAATGTGAACAAACCCTATGCTTGATAACCTTAGGAAGTCATTTAGGTGGGAATTAACCCAAAATTGGTATGGCCTGTCCGTGAACACCTTAACCCCAAATCGGTCTAGATTGTAAGGTCAGAAGATAAGTAGTTCTTGATGACTCATTATTCTACTGGAAGGTCCAATGATCCTGCTAGGGTATCGACTAGTTAATTTACTAGAACTCTACTTCAACAATTAATAAGGTAAAACAATTGGATATAGGCTAAAAAGAACTCGCATAGTCAGAACAAGGAATAGGAAAAGTCGATACAGGAACCTAGGAGTAGAATTAGGTTTAGTTAATTTTTTTAGTTTCTTCTTATTATTATCATCTTGAGTCTTGATTAGCACAGCTAATTCGTCACTCGAGTAGATTAGTAATTATTTTTTGTAATTGACTTGATAACAGGTTTTTCAAACTGCAACCTCTTAGGTATGATCCTTGAATTAATTACAAAATGTTTCATTGTAAACAAACTATATTCCAACCTGACATGTATACTTGTGGACATCACCTCGAATCTATATCTTTAGTTGCATTATTCACACTCTGGAACATGCCACAGATACGGTTTAGCTCCGGTGGTAACTCTAAGTGGTAGCCCACTAGTCCAACCCATTTAATTATCTTGTAAGGTCCAATCAACTTCGGGTTCAGTTTTCCCTAGCGACCAAACCTCAGTGTTGTTTTCCATGGTGATACCTTTAGGAAAACTTTATCCCTACTACTAAACTCTATATCTCTATGCCTCAAGTCAACGTAAGATTTTTGTCGATTAGATGCTGCTCTCAATTGATCCTAAACCAGTTTCACCATATTCTCACTCTCTTATACCAAATCCAGACTCAATATCTTATTTTCCCTCAACTCAGTCCAACATAGAGGTATACGACATTTACGACTATATAGTGGTTTATAAGGAGCTATTTAAATGCTCGATTGAAAATTGTTGCTCTACGCAAACTCAGCTAGTGGTAAATGTTATTCTCAACTGCCACTGAAATCCATCACACAACCCCTCAAAATATCCTCTAGAATCTGAATGACTCACTCTAACTGCCTATCAGACCGTGGTGAAAAGTTGTACTAAAGTTCAACTGAGTATGTAAAGCCTCGTGTAAATTCTTCCAAAACCATGATGTAAACATAGGATCCCGATCAGAAATAATAAACACCAAAATATAAGACAAATAGATTTTGCATCCTTTATGTACCAAAATTTTTGCCACTAGAGCAGAGATCACATTAGAGAAGTAATCTCTACACTCTCTAACCATCATTATCTCTTTACTAGTGGAAGTTTTCAAAGTAACCCTTTTAAAAGCACAATCGAAACTAACTTGGTGTTCCACCAACCTATCCATCCCCAAAATAAGGTCAAATTCACCGAAAGGTAACTCCATCAAGTCTACTGGAAATACCTTTCCTTGAATTTCTAACAGGCACGTCATATAAATTTTGTTCACAGAAACATATATTCCTAAGAGACCATGCAACAACCTATTTTCAGTGAAATCAAAATAGTGGTTTTAGGACAACAAATATGAGATGAAAATATTTATTTTATTATTATTTTAATGTTTACAGTATGTTAGTACTATCGTATAAAAATTTTGTTAAGAAATTTTATCATTTGCACGTTTAATTTGATAAAAGGACTAAATTGCATTAGGTGAAAAATTAGAGTTCTATAAGTAAAAGGTATCAAATTGCTATGCATTTTGAATAGTGGGGCCTTAAATGGTAATAATACCATTAACATTAATAGTGGACAAAGATGGACATCATTTTAATGATTTTAAAGATTATTATTTAAAGTTAAATATGTAAATTAATAATACAACTTATATTAAAATATAGAAAAAGGAAGTATCCTCTTCCTAAATGAAGATGACCACAAAAATTAGGGATTAAAGAAGCCATAACCAATCTCAAATATTTGGCCGTCTCTCTCCTTGTGCATGTAAGTGCATTTTTGTTCCATTTTTAATGATTTCCATGTTTTCTGAGTCGTTGTAGCTTAATCTAGCTATCCCAGGGACTAATTTGCAATACTGTTAAAATTTTAAGGTTTTACTATGAATGCATATGTATTGTTTGTGGTGTTTGATGGAAGAAAATGTATGGTTGTTGTTAGTTACACAACTTTTGTTAAGTGATTCTTAATGAATTTGTCAATTAGGGGTTAAATTACAAAATGTGTAACATTAGTGGTAAATTGTGAAATTAATGAAAAATATGAGCTATTAAGGACTTAAGTGAAATTCGGCTATAGTGGGTTGGCATTAAATTTTGTATGAATTTCATTTTATAATATTAAGGACTAAATTGTAATGAATTCAAAATTATTGGGGCCAAAGTGTAAACTTGCCAAAATATTATTTTTGGATTGAATTGAGTAGAATGATTTTTGAATGAGTTGAATTTGATTATTTAGATCAAGAAAAGTGTTGTATTATGACATTATTTCTCTACGAAAATATCCAATTAAGTTCCAACAACTTTCAAATCCCATTTGAACCTTAGGAATATATAGGATACAAATGACATGTCATTAAAGGTTACCGTGTTTCAGGTGCTAGTCTTGAACGTAATACCGGTGGCTAAGTTTCTAGCAAGTGTTACAGTTACTTGACAGCTTGTGTGAGTAGCATCATGTATCTACGTTCCGACCAACAGCTTGTGTGAGCAGGCCTATTTATGGCTCGGGAGTAAGCATCTATATGAGAAAAGAGGAAGAAATGGTTTCGACCATATGTTAGCACACAGTGCGTGAGATTCTCGTGTATCCAATTTTATTCTAGTGGTTTAACAGGTATTCAAAGAGAAGAATGAAAAATATTTCAATAAGTAATGCTATGAAAGCATGAAAAAGGTATGAGATGATGATGCTTAAATTATGCCTAGCCATGTTCATGAAAGTATGAATGCTTATATGTTATGTACATAAAAGCTATTATGCTACGTAATGAATTTTCTATGTTATGGGGTTATCACTAGCTTGAATGGTTGTTATTACTTAGACTTGTGCCAAGCTATGTTGGATTAGCTCATTAATTTCTTTTAACCTTATATGTTGAAATGCTAAGCTTTGTTATGAATTATGAACTTACTAAGCAATAAATGCTTACTTTGTGTTATTTTCATGATGTTCTTAGATAATCGAAAGCTCACTTGGGTTGGAAGCTTGTCGGAGATCCACCACACTATTCATCGGCTATATCGATAGATTTTGATGATTTTGGGTCATGGTTATAATGGAATATATAGGTGTTTTTGTTTGATTAAAATAACCGTTATGTTTTTCTTGTATATATGGTATTTTAAGTGATGAAATAGATGTCATGTTAGCCTATTTGTATGGTAATATTTAATGGTTGTTATTTTGGCATCTAAGTACTTAAATGATGGTAGTTGAATTGATGAATATTCAGGTATGCTATGAGATCTTGGTTTGGTATGGATATAGATAGTGGATTGAGTTGTTAAATGGCTAGTTTTGGTAGCTTGAATGTTTTTGGCAATCGGTCAATTTGTTAGGGTAGATGATATATGTGAAAAATGGTCATAATGGTATTTTTTGAGTGTGAGAGTGGTATGTGAATGTTATGGTAAATGTATTATTTAAGTTGTTCATTTGGTTGATTGATTTATGAACAAATTTAGAAAGTGTTTAATCAAGTTTGATTGTTGAGATTGAGGTGCCATTTTGGCATATTGGTTGTATGATTTATTATTATGATTTTCAAGCTTGAATATGCATATGTTAGGTGCAATTTGAATGCATGAAAATAGGTACTTTTGGTTTGTGTGAGTGGCTAGACTTTGGATGAGAAAAATGGCTCAAAAATGGCCTACTTTTCATCTACATGGCCAAAGACACAAGCGTGCGTCTCAGCCGTGTGTGACACATGGCCTTGCGACGTAGTCGTGTTTCCCCTGTAGCTTACGAAGGGTTGCAAATTAGACAGTTACACAGCCTAGCACACGGCCTGGCACACGGGCATGTAAGGTCTTTTCGAAGGGTACATGGCCTGGCACACGGGCGTGTGGCTTGGCCATATGACCCAAGTTAGAGAGTTACACGGGCACGGACACACAAGATGGGACACGGTTGTGTGTCCCTACTTGGAATGTCCACGCGACCTAAGACACTGGCGTGTGCCTCAGTCGTGTGAGTTACACTACCTGGCCATACGGCCGTGTGACCCCTGCAGTATGAAATTTTTAAACTTTTTCCTGAAAATTCTAAATGTTTTTGATTTAGTCCCGATTCATTTTAAAGTGTTTTTAGGGCCTCGACGACTCTTATAAGGGACTACATGTTTGAGTTTGAATAATTTTACTATGAATAGTGTTATGATTTGAATACATTGAATATTTGTTTGTTATGAGATGTAAACTTTCGATAATACTCCATAGCCTTATTCTGGCAACAAATATTGGCTAGGCATGTTACATTTATTGGTGTCAGAGCTACGGTGTACCCGATTCTTAGACTGAACGTAGTGTGTGTGAGTCTAGAAATACATGCTATTATATAACCTGTGATAGTGTGATAACTCCTAACTCATTTTTAAATATGTTTTCATATAGTAATGAATTCCAACCGAGCCGACTCTGAGGAAATATAAAGGAATGCGCAAGCCTCCGTCCACAGAGTAGTATCGAGTGGTTAAAGGGCCGTATCTAAGGGTGGAGGAGGAAAGGCTAAGGAAGCCTTCTTCCAGATGATTAGCGATTGGTTTACTAAGTTTGTTCAAATGAATCCAGCTGCTTAACGACCTCTGGCCCCACCTGTTCCCCAGCCAATCCCCTTTGTAGCTCAAGGTTTGGAACCTTTACATGTGAATAAGCCGTCTGTTGATAAAATCTGCAAATATGGGACCGAAGAATTCAGAGTTATAGTTGAAGATGATCTTGAGAGAGTGAATTGTGGTTAGAAAATACGATCAGAGTTTTTGATGAGCTGATCGGCTGTTTAACGTCACAAAAATAATGTGGAAGCGTACATTATCGATGCAGGTATAGTAGACATATGTGAATCTATTGGATATCGATCCCATAGGGACGGTAGTCTTTTGTCTATTAATGTCGGTGCAATAACTAAGTAGAAACGAGATAAATTGTGAGAATAGTTGTTGATGCAATAAATTGAAAAGAATAAAATAAAATAGGATAATGATAAACTGGTCCAATATTAATCTCCAGCAGAATACTAAGTGCTCACTAGGTATAAAAAGATAGGTGATTTTCGAGGCAATAAAATTCAATGTATATCTCACCTAGCATCACTCCTCTAATTAATCTAAGACTTAAACATGCATACTAACATCACCTTCCAATGATGGCAATACGTCACTATTAAGAACAAGTGGACTAAATTCCTCTAATCCTCACTCAACTTTAGTTGTAATGCTTGTTGGCTCAAACTGTCACTGCACTTTCCAGTGTCAGTAACTACAATAGAACTTCCGTGTTAAAAAAATTTCAAACCCCAAGATTAAACAATAAAAGCAAGATTGGATAAGATAATATTTAACCAAGAATTCAAGTGTACTTTCATACCAACAGAAAATAGAGAATAATCACCAGCATTTAGAAAGAAATAAGAAAGAATCGAGTGGAGAATACTATCCGTAGACAACTCGACTGAATCTCTCTATTCCCTCTTGTGTCGAACTTAGGTCTCCTAGTTAGAAGCTAGTCTGCATCTGATTTTCATGTTGGCTCACCCGTGAAAGGCTTAAGCTTCCATGGCCACAAGCTTTAAGGTAGGATGATGGAGATGATGATCCAAAAAATTTCCCTCTTTTTCTTCTCACGTCCACCTTTTATGTCCTCCTCCAATAGTACAGGTGTCCTTTCCTCTGAATTACTCTTTCCTTGTATGTACAGGTTGGTTATACCAAATTGGATAGCTCATTCCAATTTAGTTCTTACCCGGATAGCTGTCAAGTGCAGCGACAATTCTAGATCTGGAATTAACTCATGCAACGACATTAATGCAAAAAGATTGCAAAATTAAGGATAAAATTGGCTAGGATTCTGAGTTATAAAATGCAATTTACTAAACTGAAAATACTAAAATGTATGCTAAGGATAACTAAATGGGAACAATTTAACCAATAAGTAAGGGGGAAAACCTATGTTCTTTCTAGTGCTATCACATCCCCAAACTTGAGTTTTTACTACTCCTCAAGTATTTATATATTATATATACATATTTTTTTCAAAACAAGGGATATCATTTCATTACTATACCCTTTTTCTTGAGAAGTAACGATGGGGTACAACAAACCCCCAGGGAGTACATAATTGCACCGACACACACTCATGCGGTGACAACTTTTGGCCAAATTGATTTTTTTAATGCAAGTATTGGAGTGTTACCTTTTTAACATTTCACACTACACCCACTTTGTAGTGTCTGTAATTTATAACTATATATACATATATAAGGAACTATAAAAAGTAGATTCATTCAAGATTTAATGAAAGATAGCAGTCATCCATTACTAATGCAACCTAATCCATTCATTAAAGAATTAAAGCTACAACCTTTTGTCAAATTTATCCAACTCATTCATTGATAATTTACAGGATTCAAGAATTAAGCATCGAATGTAAAAAAGAAATTTGAACAATTTGCATTAAATATAATTAAACCTTGCATGCTTCATTTTCGAAAAAAAATATTTTGAAATGTGGGTGCATTTCCAAGGCCCATGTGCATTCCCCCGAACTTAAAGTTTGCATTGTCCACAATGCACTAACATGGAAATGTAATGACAATAAAAAAAATGCAATGACAGTGTATACTTATCAAAATAAAACTTACAACTATATGCAATGCATGAATACAACAACTAAAGCTTAAAATAAACTAAGTTAGATATTCGTAGTCGTTGATGTTGCAGCATGATGTTTCTTTATCCTTAGAACAATTTCTTTTCTTTCCCTTGGGATTTGCATGGTCCTCAGATTGCTCCTCAGTTCTTGACTTTCCCCTGGCATCATCGACTACTTCCTGTATAGGAGAGGCCACCTGGAGTGGTCCAGTGTAGACCACTATTGCTAATGAATTTATTGCTCCTTACTGGTTACTTCTGCAATTTCCACTGGTCTCGCTCCAGCTCGCTCCAAATTATTAATATTTTCACCCATAAATTTGGGTAAAGTGATAGTCTTCTCAACAAAATATTTTACTTCTTTTTCTTTCTCATTTTCAGCAACTTCTTCATCTTTAACAACAACTTTCTCTTTTGCAGCAGCAACTTCCTTCTCAACAACAGTGTCCTCTTGATCTGCAAAAATACCATCCTCAAACAAGCTATCAATCTTTTGTAGGCATTCTTCAATGTCCCTATATTTCTCGTCTTTCTCATTATCAGAGACCTGCACAATGGGTGGGGATGCCACTGATCTATCTCAGTCTTCTAAGTCATCATCCAAGAAAGAGGTCATAATTTCGAATGATTGGTGGAAACACTGGGAATTCTGATAGTGGGGATGGGCTCAATTGGCCTAATGTGGCTACAATAGAACTGTTCTAGGCTCTGGTATAAGCATAAAACAAATTATGGGATTTCTCCATATCATTTACTGTAGCTACAAGCTTGATCTGCCTGTTGTTGATGGAATTTACAATTTTTTCGACATCTTTCAGTTTGCGCCATAATATGGTCTCTGCATTCAGGTTCATTCCTTTTCTATTAACTTTGGCTTTGCCCTTTCTTGCCTTACTAGTCTCTGCCTCCTTCAGTATCGACTTATCCTTGCCACGATTCATTCTTTCTATAGATGCTTCATTGATTGGGCCCTTATTTTCCAAGACTTCCTCACCAGCACGGGGCACGATTCCTCTTTGCTGGCACAATAATATCACCAATGATGGGAAAACGAAGATCCCAATTTTCCTTGTGGCGCAGTCAGCTGTTTCTTGGTGAAGTATTGCACCTACATCAATTTTTGTACCTTTGACGATAGAATGTATCAGACACATTCTATCGAGGGTGACTGTGGTGCTGTGAGTGGAGGGTTTGAACCTGCAGTTGACAAAATGAAACCAAATCTTGCCTTGCAACGTCAGGAAGCAACGGTCCATCGTATAATTCTTTTGATGGGAACCCGTCCACACTATTCCCTTGACACACAAGTCTCTCACCAACAGGTCTCATTTTTCATCTGTGATGTCATCAATGAACTCGTAGTGTTCGTCAACATTGACCTTGGTGTTGTATAGCTCATTGATTTTTGTAACGTCCCATGATATTAAACCTTCTCAAATGAAAATGAACTCTAACACGTGATCGTAGAGACTAGCATAAAACTCACGTACCAGTGAAGGAGAGTAGCTACCAGGATGTGTGCAAAAAATTCCCACTTTAACTTTGAGATGGTTGTAGAGACTTGATTACCCAAGTCTTATTATGCCGAAAGGGAAACGCCCTACTCAAGATGGAAGTTTTACTTCAATATATTGTCGTGAAATCATTCATTTGCCCCTTTATTCAATAATATTAATGGCTCCTTTTTCTGCACTGGCCTAGGGGATTCCAATTCACGGACTATGGTAGCAGAGGACGCATATTCTCCAACAGATTTGGTGGCTTTCCTGATCGAGCCTCTTATTTTGGCCATCTTTTTTTTTTTTGGGGAGAATGGTTTAAAGTTCAAAATATATGATCTTGAAAAGAGAAAAGAAATTAAAATGGTTGCTTGAATGTATTACAGTCAATATAGTGGGAGAGGATTTATAGTGGGTGAAATAGGAAGATAGAGAGGCGTGTTGTTTTGTGGAGAGATACAAGGTTGGGCGGAAGAGTTGTATCCAATATAAATTGTGTCCGCTTAAAAGGATCAAACGGCTGAGTGATTTTTGATCCAATGATGGAATCTAAATTTCCCTATATTATGATGAGTTATAAATGGTAGTACAGACTTATGGAATGCGTTGAAAGTAAGATTTCAATGCGTCGACAATGGTATATAATTATTCTACAAGGAAGGAAAATAAACTTTAACAAAACATAAATAAAATAATCTTAAATCAAGGAGTACTAATTAAAAATTAAAACTTTTTGATCAATTTAATGGTCTCTGCCTGCTTTTGATTATTGTTGCCAAAATAGGGTTTCACCCTCTGTCTATTTACTTTGAACTGGTGTCCATCACGTAAATCTCGAATTGTGACTGCACCATGAAGAAATACGTCGACAACTTCAAAAGGTCCAAACCAACGTGAACATCATTTACCTGGGTGTAATTTGAGTCGAGAATTGAATAATAAAACCTATTGACCCGTGATAAATTGTCAAGAATATTCTTAATTTGTCGATTTGATACTTCTCATTGTCCATTGGTTTGTGGATGATAAGTAGTAGCCATTCTATGATTAACTCCATATTTATTCAGTGTGGTTGCCACTTCGTTGCAATGAAAGTGTGTATCCTGATCACTAATCAATGCCTTTGGTGTGCCAAAGCGAGCGAGTATATGCATGTGAAAAAATTTTAGCACTGTCTTTGCATCATCCTTTGGAATTGCAATAGCTTCAACCCACTTTGAAACGTAATCAACAACTACTAATATATAAAGATTTCCAAATGAACTCGAAAACGGTCCCATAAAATCCATACCCCAAACATCGAATAATTCAACCTCCGTAACTGGCTGCTGTAACATTTCATTGCTTCGGGATATAGAACCAGAGCTGACACATATTGCATAGATACAAAAAATTGTGGGCGTCTATGAATAATGTTGGCCAGTAGAATCTTGATTGGAGAACTTTAGCAGCAATTCTCATACCACCGGAATGACCTCCATAAGGAGCATCATGACAATGCTTTAGGATTGAAAGCATCTCCTCTTCCAGAACACAACGTCGAATGATATTGTCATTACATACCTTGAATAGATACGATTCGTTCTAATGATACTTCACTACGTCACAAAGAAATCCTTCTTTTTTATGGCCTGTGACACCTAATGGGAGTTTTCCACACACTAGATAATTAACAAAATCTGCATAGCAAGTAGTTGCATCTAGAGCAAATAACTTCTCATCTGGGAATGCGTCAAAAATTTAAAGTATGTTTCTATCTTCTCTACCAACTTCCAATCGAGATAGATGGTCTGTAACTTGATTCTCTGAATGTTTACGATATTTTATCTCGATGTCAAATTCTTGCAACAGTAATATCCAGCGTATCAGTCCTGGTTTGACATCTTTTTTCGCAAAGAGATATCTCAATGCTGAATGATCAGTGAATATAGTAACCTTTGCGTCGACAAGATAGAAATGAAACTTGTCGAAAGTAGAGACAACAGCCAGCAATTCTTTCTCTGTAGTGGTATAATTGAATTAAGCCTCTGTATGAGTTTTGCTAGAATAATAGATAGCATGAAATATTTGTCCCTTCCGTTGTCCTAGAACCGCACCCACAACAACGTCACTTGCATCTCACATAACTTCAAACGGTCGAGACCAACCTGGTGCAACGACAATGGCTGCATTCACTAGCATTTTTTTAACTGAATAAAGGCATTCAAACATGTATCATCAGAGAAGAATTTTTTATTCTGTTCCAGCAATGAACACAAGGGCTTTTGTAATACCCCAAAAATTACTACAGTAAGAAAGTAGGTATCCTTGATAGTAAAATAAGAAAATAAAGTGACAAAAAGGGAAATTTTGAGTTATGGCAACATTGGGAATTATATTATGATATATTAATTCAAGAAAGGATTAAACAAAAAAGTGAGAAAAGTTCTGTTGCCCAAGAGTAAATACTCAAAATTTGAGGGATTAAAGTGTAAATACGAAAAAGTTGAAGGACCAATAGTGTAAATATTTTAAGGGTGGAATAATCTAGAAACTAAGGAAAATGGATAAATTAGGACCAAATTGAAAAGGTGAAGAATTTTGAGGGACTAAATCACAATTTTACCAAATTAAGTGATGACTCAAGGATGTAATTTTTAAAGATTATAAAGGGCAAAATGGTCAATTAGAAGAGAGAGAAATCTAGAAGATAATGATGATGTTGAAGATATTTTATATTAAATAAATGTTAGTTTATTAATATTTTAATTTGATTTTTAAATGATATTTTATTATTTTATTAGTATTTTATTTAGTATATATAAGAAAAGGAAGATGAAGAATCATCCATTCCACCATATTTCCATGCAACTAACGTGAGAAGAGAGGAGAAGAAAGAAAGTTTTGCTTTATTTACAATTCGGTTCTTCCACCAAAAATTTAACATTTTCACCTAGAAATCAAAAGAATTTCCATAGCTTCCAAGAGAGAAGAATAACAATGAGACAATGGGGAGCTAGAATATCAAGTTAGATTCAAGAAATAGAAGCTGGAGGAGAGAGAAAATCAAGTTAAACATTCAAATCAATAGCACAAGGTAAGAAGATCAAGATTTCAATATATTTTTAAGTTTGATATTATTGAAAAAGTATGGAAATAATGTTATAGTAGAGTTTTATTATATAAGATCTTATGTTATTGATATATTAGTGAAGATAAAAAGTGAAAGTGATGGGAAATATTATAGAGGAAGGAATAAGTAAGTTTACACCTAGTAATCAACATTTTGCACTAAAAATGTTTTGGACAGCAGCAGTAGGTTAAATTTGAAAAATTGCCATAAATTTTGAAAATAGAATTAGAGTATGAATAAGATATGTAAATAAATCTTATTGAGTATAGTTTCTCATAGAAGAAACGGTGTAAGTAATGAAACGTAAATCATGAGATATAATAAATTTTGTGAGACAATGGCAGAATAAATTCGGGTTCCCTTGTTCTGACTTGGAAAAATCATTAAAAATTGTAAAAAAATAATTATGGGTTATAAATTATTTTTTTAAAATACTTAATTAGTCTATTTTCAATAGAAACAAACGGTAACATCATCTGAATTACGTACAAAGAGATAATTAATTTTTAGTGAAGAGGGTCGAATCACAAATAGTGAAATAGGGAAATTTAAGGAATAAACTATACTTATTAGCTAAACAAAAATTATGAAAATTTTATGGTAAAATATATGTGATCCTAGTTTCAAAAAAATTTTGGATCTCAATTCGAGGTTCAGTAGCTTAATATATGATTAATTTAGTGACTATAACTCAAGTGAACAGTTTGTTATGAGTAAACAAGTTAATAGTGGTATTATGTATATATCAAGGATGTGGAATGGAGTGGAGGAGGAGGAAAATATACATGAATATTTAGATAATATGAGTTTATTTTAAAATAGGTAATTTACATGTTTTAGGTTCGGGGACTAAATTGAATAAAAGTAAAATTTTAAGGGTAATTTTGTAAAAATGTCAAAAAGTGACCAAATTGTATGAAATGAATTGTTTTATTATTTAAATTAATAAATTGAATGAAATATTAATTTATATCAAGATTGAGTGGAAATTGAGGAAAATAGAAAATTACCAAAATGTAATTAAATTTTGGTATTTCGCAATTTAGCTTGGTAAGTTCGTGTAACTTGAATTATATTCTTAGATGATTGAAATATATATATATTGGATTGGGAAATTGATTTGAATTGTGAACATGAGAAATTGTGAATTAAATGAAATGGAAATAAAGCTTTGAATTACATGAGTAAATATCGGGTCTCGTAGGCCCTATTTGTTATGAATATAATATTTCGAGGATATGTTGTAAAGAATTATAAAAGCACGTTAAAAAATTAAAGTTTTTAATTCGGATGAAATTTTGTAACTCGGTTTAATACGTGTGTAAATGTATGTCTTCTAGTAATGCCTCGTACCCTATTCCGGCATCGAATACGAGTAAGGGGTGTTACAATGTGACATTGCCAGATTCGGTCATAATGTTTAGACCACATTTGGGGTGTTATAATTATTGGTATCAGAGCTATGGTTTTGTCAGTTCTCGGACTAACATAGCATATATGAGTTTAGCTAAACATGCCATATTATCACTCGTGATAATGTAATATCTTCCAACTGCAATGAAATTGTTTTGTAAGACAGAGATGACTTCTAACCGAGTTGTTTCCAATAATGCTAAAAAAAATTTTATGTTGAGCTCATTGAAATGTGTTTATGATGAACCAAAATTTAGAAAGGTATGAATAGAAAATTCATGGTAAGTATGTTTTAACGTATGAAGTAAGACAACCATGAGTTGAGAAATGTAGAAACCTAGAATATAATGAAAGTTTATATCGTGATATGCTCATCCGTGTTTGTTTGGCGCGCATATGATGTTTTGTGCTCAACATATTTGATTAAGTAAATATGGTAAGTAAATATACACAAATAGATGGAATGTATGTTTATGTACACTTGCTCTAGAGATAGCGCCATCGTAAGTTCAATCCAAGAGAGGTCTATTGGCTAATGCATCGACAAGATTTCTTGTATGTGAATTCAACCCATCATAAAAAATCTCAATTTGTGTTTCTGGTTGAATGTCATGCATGGGACAACGTCAGAGTAAAGATTTATAACGTTCCCATGTGGTGTGAAGATTTTCATCATCCAGCTAATGATAAACAATAATATCATTTCGAAGATGACCATTCATTATTGGCGGGTTAAATCGCCAAACAAATTGTGTTGGTAGTGCATCCCAAGAAGTAATTGATCTGGCAGGTAGTCCAAAAAACCACGTACAGACTCTTCCCTGTAAGGAATAAGGAAATAATTGCATCTTCAAGGCATCATCAGGAATGCCTTGTTAACTAAAGGAAACATAGATCAATAAAAAGGATTTAAGATCTTCTCTCGCATCTTCATGTGGCAGTCTAGCATATTGTCCATTAGAATTCGACACTTGAAACATTACTGGCTTGAATTCAAAATTCCAAGCTTAGATTGCTGGCCTAACAACTTCTGGTTGTAAATCATCCAAGACAGGAACTATAAAATCTCATATAGTCCAATTTTGTATGCGATCATCTTGCGGCAACAATGGGTTATTAACATTTTGCTGTTTCATCGGGGGTATGGCTGCATTGGTCACTGGTAAAGCCATATTTCTTTATTCTCGAAGTCTACTCTGAATAGTCTTTTCATTTTTTGGATCAAAATTGACAAGAAAATCTGAATTTTTTTGTCATAAAACACCTAAAATGAAGTTAAAGAAATAGCAGCAAAGAAAAAAAAGTTAGTGAATACAAAATATTATATTAGGAAAATAAAGTGCAAAAACACACAAAAACAAATATAAACATTAAACAAACGTTATCCTCGGAAACGATGCCAAAAACTTGATCAGTTGTTTAATGTCACAACAATAATGTGCAAGTGTACATTGTTGATGCAAGCATAGCAGACAGATGTGAGTCTGTCCGATATCGATCCTATAGGGATGGTAGTTTTTTGTTGATTAATGTCAATGCAACAACTAGATAGAAATGTGATAAATTGTGAGAATAGTTGTCGATGCAATAAATTGAAAATAATAAAATAAAATATGATAATGATAAACTGGGTTCCCCAACATGAATATTTAGCAGAATACTAAGTGCTCACAAGGTATAAAAAGATAGGCGATTGTCGAGTCAATAAAATTCAATGTATATCTTACCCAGAGTTACTCCTCTAATTAATTTGAGATTTAAACATACATACTAACCTCACCTTCCAATGACGGCAATACGACACTATTAAGAACAAGTGGACTAAATTCCTCTAATCCTCACTCAACTTCCGTTGTAATGCTTGTTGGCTCAAATTTGTCACTGCACTTTCCAGTGTCAGTGACTGCAATAACACTTCCATGTTAAAAAAATTCAAACCCCAAGATTAAATAATAAAAGCAAGATTGAATAAGATAACATTTAAACAAGAATTCATGTGTACTTCTATACAAATAGAAAACAAAGAATAATCACCAACATTTATAAAGAAATAAGATGGAAATGAGTGGAGAATACTATCCCTAGACAACTTGATCGAATCTCTCAATTCCATCTTGTCTTAGACTTAGGTCTCCTCGTCAGAAGATAGTCTGCATCTGATTTTCACGTTGGCTCACCCATGAAAGGCTTAAGCTGCAATGGCCACAAGCTTTAAGGTAGGATGAAGAAGATGATGATCCAAAAAAAATGAAACCCTCTTTTTCTTCTCACGTTCACCTTTTAGGTCCTCCTCCAACAGTACATGTGTGCATTCCTCAAAATTATTCTGTCCTTGTACGTACAGGTTAGTTATACCAGACTGGACAGCTCACGTAATTTTAGTTCTTATCCGGATAGCTGTCAAGTGCGGCAACAATTCTGGACGCAATCTGAAATTAACTCATGTAGCGACATTAATGTAAAAAGATAGTAAAATTAAGGATAAAATAGGCTAGGATTCACAGAGTTATAAAATGCAATTTACTAAACTGAAAATGCTAAAATGTATGCTAAGGATAACTAAATGCGAACAATTTAACCATTAAGAAATGGGGAAAACCTATGTTCTTTCTAGTGCTATCATGAGTTTTCTTGTTCACTAGTTGAATGTGTGAAATGTACCTTATCTCTATTGAAAGACTCAACTTACCAATGGTGGAATACTTTGGTTTCTATTATGTCGAGGGAGCGTATAGATTGAGAATTCTTCCAAACCGAGTTCAGAAAGAAATATATAAGCTAGAGGTTTATTGATCAGAAACGCAAAGGGTTCCTTGAACTTAAGCAAAGTCGTATGTCATGATATGAGTATGAAAGAGAATTCATCATATTGAGCAAGTATGCCCGAGAATGTATTCCAACTGAGGTTGCTATGTGTAAATGGTTTGAAGACGGGTGAAACAAGGATATAAAGCTTCTAGTCAGGAATCTCGAGCTGAAAGAATTTGTTATTTTAGTTGATAGAGCACATAAAGCCGATGAGCTTAGTAAAAAGAAAAGAAAAGCTAATTTTGAAGCTAGAGACTCAAGAAAGAGATCAACTGGGAAGTCATATCAATCATCATCAAAGAGATGAAACGAACATCATAACCATTCTACTGCTTCAGTGGGATATTCTAGCAGAGATCGAGGTAAACCACATGCGAGTTCTAAAGCTCAAGCTACACCTGTAGCGAGTGTTAGCAGTGTTAAAGCCAACAAGCCTAATTGTGATTGATGTGGACGACGACACTTTGGTGAGTGCTGGATGAAAGACGGAGCCTGTTTCAGATGTGGTTTGCATGAACACTTTATTTGGGATTTCCCTGAGTTACCTGAAAAAGAAAAGATTTAGACTGTCCGACCGAGTAATACAGCTGTGAGTGGGAGATCATCGAAAAATCCTAGAAAAGTGGATAATAGTTGTAGTGCTACTAAAGACTCTACCGTGAGGTCTGAGGCACGAGCACCAGCTAGAGCTTATGTGATCCGTGCGTGAGACGAAACTTCTATTCTAGATGTTATTACTGGTAGTTTTTTCTATCTTTGACATTAATGTTACTATTTTGATTGATACGAGATCAACCCATTCGTATGTACTCACGAATCTAGTGTCAAGTAAGAGTTTACTTGTTGAGTCCAATAAATTTGTGGTTAAAGTATCTAACCCCTAGGCCAGCATGTGCTAGTTGATAAGGTTTGCAAGAACTGTCGTTTGATGATTCGGGGTTATAACTTTTCGACTGATTTGATGCTATTGCCATTTGTTGAGTTTGATGTGATTTTGGGCATGGATTGGCTGACTTTGCATGATGTAATTGTGAATTGTAGATGAAAGCTTCTTGTATTAAAATGTCAGAATGATGAAAAGCTTTAGACTGAATCGGATAGTTTGAATGTGTTGCCTATGGTTATTTCGGCTTTGTCAGCATAGAGACACGTGAGAAAAGGCTGTGATGCATACCTTGCATATGTACTAGATTCTAGTGTTTCTGAATTAAAGCTTGAATCAGTTCCAGTGGTTTGTGAGTATCCAGACATGTTTCCAGAAGAGTTACCTAGGTTACTGCCGATCAGAGAAGTCAAGTTTGCCATTGAGTTAGTACCGGGAACATCATCGACATCGATAGCTCCCTATAGAATGGCTCCCATTAAGTTGAAAGAGTTGAAAGCGTAGTTATAAGACTTGATAGATAAAGGTTTTGCTCGACCCAGTTTTTCACCTTAAGGTATACCTATTCTTTTTGTTAAGCAAAAGACGGATCAATGAGATTATGTATTGACTACCGTCACCTTAATAAAGTTACAATCAAGAATAAGTATCCATTGCTGCGTACTGATGACTTATTTGATTAGCTGAAAGGTGCAATGGTGTTCTAGAAGATTGATATGCGTTCTAGTTATTATTAGCTGCGAGTTAAAGATTCAGATGTGTCGAAAACTGTATTCAGGACCAGGTACGAACATTATGAATTTCTTGTGATGTCGTTTGGTTTAACTAATGCACTTGCAATATTTATGGATTTGATGAACAAAATTTTTAAATCATATTCAGAACATTTTATTCTAGTTTTCTTCGATGATATTTTGATTACGTCTCGAGATAAGTCTGAACATGCCAATCAATTGAGAATTGTATTACAAACCCTGCATGAAAAGTAATTGGTTGAAAAATTTGGCAAATGTGAATTTTGGCTATGGGAAATTGGTTTTCTAGGGCAATTGTCTAAGCCGAGGGCATCAGAGTTAATCCGAGCAAAATTTTAGCTTTTGTTGATTGAAACCCTTCGAAAAATGTATCTGAGGTTAGAAGTTTTCTGGGTTTACTCGGGTACTACAAGAGATTCTTCAAGGGATTCTCTATGATTGCTACACCAATGACGAGATTACTACAAAAAGATGTGAAATTCGAGTGGTCCGACCAGTATTAGTTCCGCCTGAATTGGGTAAAGAATTTGTGATTTTTAATGACGCATCTTTAAATGGTTTAGGTTGTGTTTTGATGTAGGAAGGAAAAGTGATAGCTTATTCTTCTAGATAGTTAAAGCCGCATGAAAAGAATTATCCGACCAGGGTTTGGAACTAGCAGCTATTTTTTTCGTGTTAGAAATTTGGCGACACCATTTGTATGGTGAAAAATGTCACATTTTTACAGATGACAAAAGTTTGAAGTATCTAATGTTATGAAATATTTGAATCTGAGACAGCACAGGTGGCTCGAGTTATTAAAAGATTACGATCTGATTATTGATTATCATCTGGGTAAAACGAATGTAGTTGCTGATATTCTGAGCAGAAAGTCTTTATTTGCCTTACGAGCATTGAATACATAATTGACGTTGTCTGATGATGGTTTGATTCTAGCTGAATTAAAATACGTGTATGCAAAATGGCATACTCAAATCATAGTCATACATATCATAGAGAAAATCAGTTATACATAACATAAGGCCATATCAGTCATTTCATTTCCTAGGGGTATAACAGCCATTTTACCCTATGGGGGTATTTCGGTCATTTTACCCTATGAGGGTATTTCAATCATTTTACCCTATGGGGATATTTCGGTCATTTTACCCTGTAGGGGTATTTCAGTTATTTTACCTTGTGAGGGTATTTCGGTTATTTTACTATATAGGGGTATTTCGGTCATTTTACCCTATGGGGGTATTTTAGTCATTTTACCCTATGAGAGTATTTAGGTTATTTTACCCTATGGGGGTATTTTTGTCATTTTACTCTACGGGAGCATTTCGGTCAGTTCACCCTATGGGGGTATTTCGATCATTTATTGACCTCTCGAAACGTCCGCAGTCGCCTCGAGCGACTTAACTAACCTAAATGGTCAAAATAGTGTAAATGGGATCTATATCGCAGAATTCGCCACGACTATGGGATCTATATCGCCCAGTCTAGTATTTGCCACAATTTGTGGATTTCATCCGTGTGGGGCCCACGAGCCCATTGAGCCCACACGGCCCATTTCGGCCTAACGTGGCCCATTATGGCCTAAGCCCATAAAAATGCTCATGGAGGCCTCTACAATCTAACGCCATGTTTCATGGGTTGGGCTTCCAACACGAGCGATCGTACACCTGTGTGGTCTAAAACATCGTATTTTCGGCTTTTTATCGTTCTACGAATGCAATGGGGTGTTTACACACCTGATTGTGAAGATGCAATAAGATCCACGAGCGCCAAAACCTACATTCATACAAAAATTCCCATTATTGCTGGATAATAGGGTTAATCTCCCCTTTAAACCGTAAATCAAAACACTTGCCTCAATTTATCAAATGTGGCTTAGCCCACTTATACCACCGGCGAAGGTTGACTACAATTCCTTTGACAGATATCTACACCACAATTATATTTTGTTAAACAGGATTGTATATTCATGTGGTTTAAATCCACACATGGTAACTTACGGAACCACAAAAAGAACTCAGCCTTCACTTTAGAAAGCCAGACTACGTACTTGCTTTTCATCGAGAGATGGGAGAAAGGTTTTGACAACTTTAATACTACTTGATACTCCTTCACTCCTCGAGAAAATTGAACCGTCAAATAATTTTTGTCAAACTGAAAACAAACTTGAAGAGATGAAAAGGAAGAGAAGGGTGACATTTGACAAACAGTTGATCAAAAGGAGTAGAGGAAGAAGAGCAATTTGGACGAAAGATGCAGTACGAAACTACTTCAACACTATTCGGTCAAGGTTTGGAAAAGTGGAGGAGAGAAAAGAAGTGACTAAGAGAAGAGGGAGAAGAGAAGAGAATTTGACAGAAGAGGGAACCCCCAAAAACTATTCGGCCAAAAAGAAAATAGGTGAAAGGGAAGAGCAGCCAAAAGAAAAACCCGAGAGGTACCCCAAATCTTTACAAAAATTCTGCACCTAAAAGCAAAAAGAGGGAAAACTACACAGAACAGAAAAGAAAAGTATACCAAAATGAGCAGTATGCCCTCTAGCCGAATTTTCCTGAGTAACAAAGTCCATTTTTGGCACTTCTTTCCTCTCATCTCATTTCCCTTGATTTTCTCCTAAAATCTCTCCCATTATCCCTCTTTGAATCATTCCACCGATTTCTCCTCAACTCCCCCAACAACTCTATTCAAATTCCATTCAAACTTCCCTTAGCTGTGTTTCTGTCCAACTCCACTACCTACACAGCTCAAGCAGCAAAATAAATACTCCATTGCACAACCCAGGACTTGAACCTTAGACCTTACAGTTACACAACACGCCACCATGGCACTAAACCACAAGCTCTTTTTGTGTCATAAAACCAACACTATTATTTATAAGGCCTATATGCCAATGTCTAGATTCATTTAAGAGCAAAACTAAAAATTCTGCAGAAGTCAAGACTTGAACCCAGGCTTCACAAACACTTCCATACACACCCAAACCACTTAACCATTAAAGCAAACATGCAATTTATTGTTGTCGCATCGCCTCCTCGGGGTCCCATATGGCCTCTTCTAAACTGTGATTATGCCAAAGCACTTTGACTAGTGGAATAGATTTCTTCCTCAGTACCTTAACCCCACGGTCCAATATCTGCACTGGCTCCTCCTCGAAGGTCAGATCTGGCCTAACCTCGATCTCCTCGACTAGTATTATGTGTGTGGCATCAGAGCGATAATGCCTCAGCATGGAGACGTGGAACACATTGTGAATCCAATCTAATTCTAGAGGTAACTCTAGTTGATATGCGACCGGTCCCATATGCTTCAGTATACGGTAAACCCAATGAACCTAGGACTAAGCATACCCTTCCGCCCAAACCTCACTATCTTTTTCCATGGGGAGACCATGAGTAATACAAAGTCCCCCATAGAATACTCAATCTCTCGGCGTTTAAGATCCGCGTAAGACTTCTGCCTATCAGATGCTTCCTTCAATCAGTCTGGAATCAGTTTTACCTTCCCCTCGGTATCAGAAACTAACTCTGGCCCCAAAACTCACACCTCGCCCAACTCAGTTCAACAGGTAGGAGTACGACACCTACGACCGTATAATGCCTCGTATAGTGCCATTTGAGTACTGGGCTAGTAGCTATTATTATACGTAAACTCTGTTAGCAGCAAATAGTCTTCCCAGTTTCCTCAGAACTCCATTACACAACACCATAACATATCCTCCAGTATTTGAATCACCCTTTCCGATTGACCATCTGTCTGGGGATGAAATGCAGTACCAATGTCCAGTCTTGACCCTAAATCCTCGTGTAACTTTTTCAGAATCGAGACGTGAAGCGAGGATCTCTATCTCATATAATTACCCCATGCAGTCCTACTATCTCAGCTACATACAGTTTAGCCAACTTCTGCAAAGAGTAATCAATATGGACTGGTATCAAATGGGCAGATATAGTCAATTGATTTAAAACAACCCATACCGAATCCTTCTTAGTTGGTGTTAAGGGCAGCCCACTCACAAAATCCATGGTTACTCTCTCCCACTTCCAAAATAGAACTGGCTATAGCAACCCTGAGGGTAACTGATGCTCAGCCTTCACTTGCTGGCAAGTTAAACAGTAACTTCACGCTTAAGACCAGGCCACCAATATAACTCAAGAAGGTCACGGTACATTTTATTCCTGCCAGGATGTATAGCATAAGGACTACTAGGCGCCTCTCGCAGTATAGACTGCCTCAAATCATTATCCCTCTGTACACAGACTCTCCCGCAGAAGCATAGTACCCCTTCGCTATTTAGCCCAAAATTTGAAGTTTCCCCATACTCAACCTATCAAAGGTGTGGAACCAGTGACTCATCCAACAACTATTTGCCGTTAATCTGTTCAGTCTACACCGGTCTAACTTGTAGCTCAGCCAATAGGCTACCATCATCAAACAAGCTGAGACGAGCAAACATTGCTCTCAAATCAGATACAGCCCTGTGGCCCAATGCGTCAGCTACCACGTTAGCCTTACCAGGGTGGTACACAATCGAGCAATCATAATCCTTAAGCAGCTCTATCCATCTTCGCTACCTAAGATTCTGCTCCTTCTGAGCAAGGGGGTACTTAAGGCTCTTGTGATCTATGTAAATAGTACACTTCTCACCGAATAAATACTGCCTCCAAATTTTTAGTCTGAATACCACCGAGGCTAACTCCAAGTCATGAGTAGGGAAATTCACCTCGTGAGGCTTAAGCTGACGAGATGCATAAGCAACCACCTTACCCTCATGCATTAGCACACAACCCAGATCAACTTGTGATGCATCACTGTAGACAATGAATTCCTTCCCAGACTCTAGTAGTATTAAGATAGGGGCCTCAGTCAAAACTTTCTTCATTGTCTCAAATCTTTCTTGTTGCTTATTAGTCCAGTTAAATGATACCCTTTTACGCAGCAACTTAGCTAGAAGTGTAGCAATCAAGGAAAACCCCTCAACAAAACGTCTACAATACCCTGCCAGACTGAAAAAGGTTCGAATCTCAGATACAGTCTTAGGTGGTTTCCAATCCAGTACCGCTTCAATTTTTCGAGGATCTACCCTAATCCCCTCAGCAGATACCACATGACCCAGAAATGTCACTTCTCGCAGCCAGAACTCACACTTTTTGAACTTAGCGTGCAGCTGATTCTCTCATAAAATCTGGAGAACCATTCGAAGATGTGCATCATGTTCATCCTCGATTCTCGAATACATCAAGATATCATCTATAAACACCACCACAAACTGATCCAGGTAAGGCTAGAATACTCGGTTCATTAGGGCCATGAAGGTAGCTTCTGCTGGTACATTCGTCAGCCCAAACGACATCACTAGGAACTCGTAATGACCATAACGAGTCCTAAAGGCTGTCTTATACATGTCAGCCTCTTTAACTCTTAGCTGATGGTACCTAGAATGAAAATCTACTTTTGAGAAAACTAAAGCTCCTAGTAGCTGATGAAATAAATCATCTATCCTCGACAAGGGATACTTATTGTTGATAGTTAATTTATTCAATTGTCAATAGTCGATGCACCTGCACATGGACCCATCCTTCTTCTTTACTAACAACACTGGTGCTTCCCACAGAAACACGCTAGGTCAAATGAATCCTCGATCCAACAGTTCTTGGATTTGAGCTTTTAATTCTACCAGCTCTTTCGGTGCCATCCTATAAGGGGAGATAGACTCTGGGCTGCTCCTAGCAAGAGCTCAATACCAAATTCAAGTTCCCAGTTCAGAGGCAACCCAGGGAGCTCATCCGGAAATACATCAGAAAAATCCTTAACTGTTCTGATATCTCGAATAGAAGGACCCCCAGAATCATATACACCAATATAGGCTAAAAATACCTCACAACCCTTGCAAACCAGTTTTTCGGTCCTTAGCGCAGAGATCACATTAGACAGAAAGTGTTTTCGCTCCACAATCACAGCCACCTCCTTATCCTCAGTAGTCTTCAATACCATACGCTTAGCCGTATAATCTAAACTTGCACAATGTTTTACCAACCAATACATTCCCAAGATTGAGTCGAATTCACCAAATGGTAGCTCCATCAAATTGGCTAGAAATATCACTCCTTGAACCTCTAGGGGCACATCTCTGAACAACTTGTCTACCCTTACTGACTATCCTAGTGGACTTAACACGATCATCTCATTACCAGTTCTCTCACACACAATTCCCAAGGTTCCAGACACAGTGCATGCAATGTATGAATGCATAGATCCTATATCAATCAAAGTAGTGTACGGTACATTATGAATTAGGAATGTACCGGTTATAACATCTGGAGCATCATCATCCTCTCGACAACGAGCAGTATAGACAAGTGCTGGCTACCTCACTTCAATATTACTAGTACCTCTACTTGGTGCCTCACGACCTCGACCCACACCATTTCCACCTCTTGCCTGCCCATGACCTCTCGGTGGCTACTAACATCCTCTCACTGGCTGAACAACCCTAACTTGCAACTTGCATCTAAATAGGCCTCTAAAGACAATTCTTGACTTGATGCTCCCTAGACCCACATCTAAAACATGCCCCAGTCTTTTTCCAACAATCACCCAGATGATGCCTCCCATAATCAGCACAAGGCTATGGTCTTGTAATAGGAACCCCAGCTCGGACTGGCCCATCAAACCTGACCTTTTTTTTAGGCCTTTCAAAAGAACTCAAGGGCTCAGAATCTCTTTTATATCTGCCTCTATCCTTCTCACGGTTCTAGCGCTCAGAGCACTTCACATTCGCGGTGATTTTCACATTTTACAAACATGATGAGAATCTAAGGGCTGTTCTCCAAATTCTTCAAGAGAAGAAACTCTTTGCTGATTCAACTAGTTTTAATAAACTTAAGGCTGGATTGACTCAAGCACCTATGTTAATTCAACCTAAGTCTAGAAAGGAATACGTGGTTCCCAATAATGTGTCACACACTAAACTTGGATGTGTATTAATGCAAGAGGGAAAGGTGGTAGCCTATGCTTTTAGAGAACTTAAGCCACATGAGTGTAATTATCTAACTCATGACTTGGAGCTAGCAGTAGTTGTTTTTGTGCTCAAGATTTGGAGGCATCACATTGTAGGTGATGGAACTGCTCAAGGATTATGATTATACCATTGAGCACCATCCTGGTAAGGCTAATGTGCTAGCTGATGCACTAAGTCGTAGGGCAATAACTGTATTTAGAGCTATGTTCGCAAGGTTGAGTTTGTTCGAAAATGGTAGTGTCTTGGCTGAATCACAAGTGAAGCCTTTACTAATTGGTGTAATTAATGAAAAGTAGCATTTGGATATTTCTTTTCTACCTTACTTCAATCAGGTTGAGGATGGTTCAATGACTGGTTTTGAGTTTAATTCTGATGGAGTTCTTTACTTCAGAGGAAGATATTGTGTATCGAATGATAAGGACTTGAAACAATCTATTTTTCAGGAAGCATAGAGTAGTCCCTATGCTATGCATCCTCCAGGGAATAAGGTGTATCCTGATTTGAGACGGTTTAAAACGTAAGGTGACTGAATTTGTTGCTAAATGTTTGATTTGTCAACAACTGAAGGCTGAGCATCAACATCCTTTTGGCTTGTTATAGCCTATTAAGATTCCTTAGTGGAAGTGGAAACATATCACTATGGATTTTGTTATTTGGTTGCCTTTGAATCCCACTAAAAATGACTCTGTGTGGATAATTATGGATAGGTTCACTAACCGGTGAAAATTTTTTATCGTGATATTAAAATTTTGAGGAAAAAGAAAATTCCTTTGGTCAAGATTCTTTGCTGAAATCATGGTTCTGAGGAAGCCATTTGGGAGCTAGAAGATTCTTTTCAAAAACAATACCCTCGTCTTTTTGACCAGGTAAATTCGAGGACAAAATTTAGTTTAAAGAGGGTAGAGTTATGAAATCCCAAAATTGTATTAAATGTTGTTAATTATTAAACAAGCATTAGAAGTGGTGTACTGGTTAAGAAGGTTTAGCAACTCCTAAAGAACCCAAGTTCTAGCCTTTATAATATTATTTTATTTTTAAAAAAATTCATGCAAAATTTAGCCAACCTTTTCCTTCCAAAAATTGACCATCCCTTGCATGTAATTCCTAGTCATCATTTTTTTTTTGTAATTCCGTACATTGAATTTTAAAAAGATGAAACTCCCAAAGTTATTGTGTATTTCTCTCCCTAACTCTCTTGTCTCCCTTCTTGAATGCATTGTTGGGAGCTTACCGTTGATTACCATCCACTTCTCTTTCTCTCATACTCTCAATGAGTTTTCTTCTCATAAAATTTCTTCCATTTTCTCCTCCTCCTTATGCTGCCCATATCGGTTGCTCCTCATTGTATTTTTCTTTTATTTTTGCTTAATTTTCCAATTTCAAATTGAATCACCACCCAACCACCCCACCACCATTCAACCACCGTAGCACCACCACATCACCACCACATTAAAACCGAACTAATATTCAAATTTCACAACCCAAAAACACAATTCTGTATTTATTCTTCTTCTCTTTTATTTCTATTTTCTTTGATCATCTTTTTTAAAACCTCATTTATATTCTTCTACCAAAATTCCCAACTGCTTTTTAGAGTCTTCTTCAATCTTGGAAATATTGTCAAAGTTTGGGTAACTCGTATCTTTTACTTTTGTTTTTATTTTTATTCTTCATTTTATTATATTTTCATTTCAGAACACTAATCCAAATATAGTAAACTTTTCATTAAAATACATTCTCTCATCAATTCAATCAAGTCCTCAACTATAGAAGTTCTCATCTTAGTTCAACTTGGAAATGAAGGAGTAAGTATTAAGTTGTGAAGTTGTAGATAATTTTTATCACGGATAATTCTTTTATTGGAGATAAAAGAATACTAATTTTATTAACGATTTCTTTAGGTGCAAATCAAGTCCTAATTCTTTTGTATTAGAGGAAATAGAGTATTAGTTGGATTTATGGTTCAAATTAATTAAGGTGTGCATTTCACGCAAGTTAATAACATAAGGTTTTAACAAAAAATTATTTTATTATATAATTGAAAACAATATGTCTTGTTGTAACAAGGAATAACTTTGTGGTTTCAAGGTAAGTCTTATTACTTGAGATTTTTGGTATGATGTTACAAATATTGTCATTATTTGATAAATATTTTATAATCTCATGTTGTGAAAAATCATGGCTATATGTTTATTGAAATAACATGGATTACCATGTATATTGAAACCTACATGTATATTAAAGGATGATTATCATATTTATTGTTTTGCTATTTGATTTGTATGCCACGATGCATTACATGGGGTTGGGACATGTGTAAAGAGGAAGATGTGGATGTATTAATTTGCAGATTTGGTGGTTTATCCACAACCTACAAGGTGGTTTATCCATAGCCCACACGTTTTAGCAGCTTGTTTGCAAATTTGGTGGCTTCGTCCACATATATGTTGGTCTGTTCTGAATGGATGAGTTTTGGGGAACTTCTTATGGTGTGTAACGGAGATGGGTAGGATGTTTTAAAAGAAATTGCACAATTCTTTTAAAAAATTTTCATTACCATGGACATGTGCATAAAATTGACTATTATGTATGATATGTATGTGGATATTGTTATTTAATTTTTTATGAGATGCACACTGCTTTAGTTTTATAACCTTTTCAGATTATTCACGGGTATAAGACTTGGATTCATCACGTGGACGAGTCTCTCAAATGAATTATTTATTGAAATGGTTTATGAACTTTTCGGGTTGTTATTTTGGACATTGGACATTAAACTTTTTATGGGTTAGTTTTACTTTTAAAATTATATACTGTCCTGCATGCATGTTTGGTGAACTTAAAATGTTTTAAATTTTTGTATTTGGAATTATAATGATTTTTATTTTCTTTTTAATTTTAATATATGATTTTCTAAGTATTTAGAAAGTCTTCTACGAATGTTTTTATCAAAATCATATTTAAGACATATTTCAAGAAATTGCAAATTCTTTATTTCAACCTTTTAAAACGATAAATCGATAAATAATAAAACTTTTCAAATGTTGTGCTTTAATAAAAGTTTTTCAAAAGCTAAATAAATTAGTATTTAAAATTTTAATTTTTTCAGAAAAACTACTTAAACCTAGTTGCTTTTATCAAGTAATAGTTTTTAATGGGTTTTAATGTGACTTCTGGAATTTGGTCGTAATGTCTAGGCCAGGTTTGGGGGATTACATTCGTGACTTAAGAAGAATAGTCAAGAATCCTTACACAAGTCTATCCAATCAAGGAGCCACATGAGCAAGGTGCCACTAATGTTATCATAAGTACCTCCACTCTGTGCACGATTCCATTGTTTTCTTTGACTGACTCTGGTTCAACACACTCGTATGTTTTTAGTGAACTAGTTAGTGAGTTGGGAATAGCAGTAAAGAGTATAGAAAAAGGTAGGGTTGTCACTAGTTCATTTGGGGATAGTATGTTAGTCAATAAAGTGTATCATCAATGTCCACTAGAATTTCAAGGTTAAGTATTTTACGTGAATTTGATTGAGTTATCATTTTATGGGTTCAATGCGATTTTTAGAAAGGACTGGCTGACTAAGCACAAAGCCAAAATTGATTTTGTGCTAAAGAGAGTCACTTTCCAAAGCAATGTAGGCAAATAAAAGGTGGTGGTAGGTGAGCAAGTTCGAGCAATTTCCAATATAGTAGCAGCATTGAAGGCAAATAAAATGTTAGGTAAGGGCTATGAAGCCTATCTCGCATTTGTGATGGGTTCGCACGATGTGGGAAAAGGTGTTCACAAAATGCAAATTATGCAAGACTTTGCAAATGTGTTCTCTAACAAGCTACCTGAACTACCTCCAAATCACGTGGTAGAGTTTTCCATTGAGTTGTACCTTTCGTAGTTCACCAGTGTCTATCAGGCCGTATCACATGGCACCTAAGGAACTCAAGGAGTTGTTGGATAAAGGTTTTATTAGACGAAGTATGTCACTTGGGTTTCACCAGTGCTATTTGTGAAGAAGAAGGATGGAAGCATGAGGATGTGAATTAACTATAAACAACTAAATAAGTTCACTATCAAAAACAAGTATCCATTGTCGCAAATCAATGATTTTTTAACTAGCTATGAGCTGCAACAATGTTTTCAATGATAGGCGTGCTATATGGTTACTACCAACTAGAGGTGAATGAATCTGATCTGTCGAAGATAGCCTTCTGAATTAGATATGGGCACTACAAATTTGTGGTGACACCTTTTGGATTGACAACTGTTCCTGCTGCAACTACCCGACCCACGAGGTGGAGCTAGCAGTAGTGGTATTCACACTGGAAATTTGGTGACACTACCTGTATGGTGAGAGGTGTACCATCTACACTTATCACAAAAGTCTTAAGTATTTACTTTTACAGAAAGAATTAAATCTACAATAAAGAAGGTGGATTGAGCTACTGAAGGCATACGACTGCATGATAGAGTATCATCCTGGAAAGACGAATGTTGTAGCAGATGCTTTGAGCAGGAAGTCTGTGAGTGAGTTGCGAGCTATGTTCACTCAACTAAGTGTGATGAGTAATAGGGGACTGCTCGCAGAATTGCAACTAAGACCAGTACTATCATGATAGATTAAGGCGAAGCAAGCTACTAATGAGGATTTGGTGAAGAGGGTTTTCCAAGTGGAATAAGGAGTGTGAGGCGTCTTCGCACTTATTGATTAAGGAATGGTTTAATGGAAGACTCTACATGTGCAGAGATGAAGAGCTGAAGCAAATGATACTTAGAGAGGTACAAAATAGCCCATATACGATTCACCCATAAAGTAAAAAGATGTATCGTGACGTCCAATTACAATATTGGTGGCTTGGTGTAAAGTGAGTTGTTACAGAGTATGCGAAGAGGTGTAAGGACACTTAAGATACCTGAGTGGAAGTGAGAAAGGATCATCATGGATTTCGTGACTTGGTTACCAAAAACTGTGAACAATAAAGATTGAATTTGGGTAATTGTGGATCGTCTCATCAAAAGTGCACACATTTTAGTTGTTCGCACTAACGATTCTTTCTAAAGGCTGGCTAAGATTTACATTGCTGTGATTGTTCAATTGCATGGCATACCATTTTCTATAATTTCTGACCAAGATACAAGATTCAGATCACGATATTGGAAAAAAATTTCAAGGAGCTTTGGTTCGAAGCTTCAATTCAGTACTGCTTATCATTCTCAAATATATGGCCAACTTGAGAGAGTGATACAAGTGTTGGAAGACATATTAGGAAGTTTCTTTTTGGAGTTCACAAGAAGTGCAAACAATATTTATCATTGGCTGAGTTCACCTACAAACGATTTTGGAAATCCAAGTTGGAATTTTTGTGGAAGAGCTTTGAAGGGTAAGTTGGATATTATTGGTCAGTGGTCAAAATATTTTTCAAGTGGATATATGTTATACTAAATCTTCAATCTAATTTGTTAGGTATTAATTTAGTCTTGACTTGTTTGGAACTAAGTATTCGAGTTTGGATTAGGATTCACGTTTTGGACAAGATTAAGGTGTGTGTTTTATTCAAGTTCAATATGTGATGATTTTGATTTTGATTAACTGATGATTTTTACAAACATAAGACATAACAAAATATCGTGTGAGTGATTATGTGGATAGAAGTTATGTTATTTTTACGTAAATATTATTGATATGATATAATGTATTGTTGCTATGTGATTTTATACTAATCTCATGTTATGTGATATCATGGCTATATGATCGTTTTGTAAGCATGGATTACCATGACTATTGATATTGATTTGTACATGAGAGCATGTTTAACATGCCTATTATTTTGTAAATCAGATTGCATGCCATGATGCATTACATAGGATTGGGATAATTTATAAGGAGGAAAATGTGGGAGTTTAATAATCTACAAATGTTGGTGGTTTATCCACAAATGTGTTTTGACCACTTGTTTGTGATTTTAGTGGCTTGACCATAACTCTGTGTATTGGCAACTTGTCTACAAATTTGGTGGCTTTGTCCACATATGTGCTGGTGTGTTGTGGATGGATGAGTTCTGGGGAACTCCTTTTGGTGTGAAGTGGTGATGGGTAGGATATTTTGAAAAATTATGGTTTTTATAATATGTGTTTCAAAATAATTTTGATATGTTTTGAGTGATATTTGATATTTATTTTGATATAAAATTCACACTGAGCTTATTAGGTCACCCTTTTAGTTTTCATAAACTTTTCAGATAATACACGTGTGTAGGACTTGGATGCAACATTTGGAGGAGTCTCTCGGATTTAATTTTAATAAAATACTTTATAAAATCTTTGGGTTTGTTTTTGGACATAGGACTATTTTTTATTATTTGTAATTTTGATACAATAAGCTGTTATGCATGCATAATTAATTAACTTTTAAACATTTTAGTTATTGTTTCTAGAACTTAAATGGTTTTACCTAATCTTAAATAAATTCAAACATAAAGTTTTCTAAGTACTTTTAAGTCCACTACAAACTATTTACATTTAGATTGTTAGAAGTAATGTTCTAAAATTGATATTGCAAATTTCCTTTTAAAGAGATTAAAAGCGATAATCTAATTTATTAAGAGAATTTTCCAAAAATAATTATGTATTACTAAATGTTTTTCGATGATAATAAATTATTTTGAAATAATTTCAAAATTTCAAAAGAACAAGTTAAACATAATTGTTTTAAATAGAAAAAGTTTTTCGACATAATTAATGAGGCTTCCAAAATTTGGCCATAATGTCTAAGTCAGGATTGGGGGATTACAAAAAGGGAAGCTAAGCCCAAGGTTTATTGGTCCTTACGAAGTGGTAGCAAGAGTCGGTCTTGTAGCCTATTGACTCAAGTTGCTACACGAGCTTCATAAGATACATGATGTATTCCATGTGTCTATGATAAGGTAGAAAGACCTATCTCATGTTGTAGAAACAAATGACATCAAAGTACGACCATATTTAACTTATGAGGAAGAACCAATGAAGTTTGTGGCTCGCAAGGTGAAAGTCTTGCGAAGCAAATGAATTCCTTTGGACAAAGCATTATGGCAAAACCACAAGTCTAACGAGGCCACATAGGAAACAAAATAAGCCATGAAGAAAAAATATCTTCAACTGTTCAAAGACGAAAATTTCGAAGACAAGAGGTCTTAAGTGGGGGAGATTGTAACAACCAACAGGTGGGCCTAGACGTTTTTGTCATGTGAAGGGAAGGTTCGTCACTGTTTTGGTGAATCAAGGGTTCGCCAAGAGTTAGGCGAGTTATGTATTCATCAAGGTTTATACGACCTACTGTTCACCAAGAGTTTTAGGAGCAGGGTGTTCTCCAATTAAGTATCAACAAGGGGGTTCGCTAGTAGCAGTGTACGTCAAAGATTTTTAAGGGGTTCACTAGTTTCTCTACGAGGTATGTTTGCTAGTCTATAATGGCGAGATAGGGTTCATAAATTTTTTTGGCGAATAGTGGTTTGCAGTCTTGCTGCGATCTGGGGTACGCATCTTAAAGATACAATTGGACTCGAATTAGGAAATAAAAATATAGTGAATCTAGGAATACTTTATGTTCAATTAACTTCTTTCCTAAGTCTAGTAGGGTATCGAATGACTACCAGGACTCTTAGGTTTATAAATAAGACCCTTAAATTCTGTGAATCCTTTACTGAATATTCTGTTATCAAAGTCTTTCATTAATAGGTAGCTATCAGGGTAAGTCTCTATCTTGTTCAGTGGGATTGTCTAAGTTTGCTTTGTATGAATTTTGTGTGTTTTCTTCTGTCTATGTAATATATAAGTGTGTAGTGTTGTGAACCGTCCAGAACATATACCAAGAAGGATAAGGGCAAGGCTGAAATTTCTTAATGTTCTACAATTTCTGGTGAGTGATCGGTTTTCGTTATGAGTATGGTCTTTACAAAGCTCTTAAAGGTGTGAATGATTTGGAGCACAATAATTTTTATGATTTTTGGTTTAACTATATATGTTTCTAATAGCTATGTTTTCAAAATAACTTTGCAAGCAAGTTATTGAAAAGCTCTATTTTAATCTACGATACTCTGTTTTCAATTAGAATTTGAAATTATGATTTAGCATAGTTTGTGCGAGCTCCTAAGTGAGCTAAGGATTTCAATAGAATATTTAATAATTGTTTTACAAGCTATGTCTCAGCAAATGTACCCTGTGAGCTTATGCATAAACTGTGTATCAGCAAAGCTCCCCACGTGAGGTGAAGTCATGAAGTTGTGTATCAGAGAAGCTCCCCATGTGATCTACAGTTATAGTGCTCCTCAGTGAGTCCAACACTATGTAAGCTAGGTTGGACTATGTTGACCGACACAAAGTGATGAACTAGTCTTGCGACCTAAGGCAGGCTCTGTTCTAAGAAAATATTTTCTAAAAAGTATTAAAAAGTTATCAAACTGATCTCCAAAGTTTATTTTTCCATTAAAAAGGACGAACTGGGTCTCGTAACCTCGCCCACAAACCTAGCACGCAAAGCATTTTGATGCTAAAGTTTACTATTGTTTTCAAATATTATTTAAAGGCATATTCTAAGAATTCTTGTTATTCACTGAGTTCTGAACGAGCTCACCAACTCGTCTCTTACCTTTTACTCAGGTAAGTATGTAACCTCCTAAACCCGACCTAGACGTTTAGCTATTTTCTCTTCAAAACTATTATCTTTGTTATCTTAAAATCTGTGTGCTAATTTCCTTGAGATAAGCTAAGGTAAATCGTTTGAAATTCTTGGAAAGATATTTTCAAAAAAATCGAATAACTTTGAAAAGTCTAAGTTTGAGTATTTAAAGTAAACATCTTAATTTTGAAATTGTTGCAGTGGAAAATTTAACAAAAATCTTGTATATTGATTGTAAAACGTTACTAGATAAAATGTTCGATAAGGTAAGTAGTGTTCTCCCAAAAAGGGGTCATTTTGGCATAGAGAATAGGCGGACCAAGAATGTTCTTTTTACACGGCCTTTTGTAATAGGAACCGTAGACAGAAATATTAGATTAAGTTGTAGGAATCGCCCAAATGCCTTTGTGGCGTATAGAATGGGTGGACTCTATATGGAAATAAGTAGACAAGGAATCCTAGTCAGATTAGGATGATAAATGAAATAAAAAGGATGGTTATAAGGTAAAAGGACATGCCAGAAGGTGTAATACCTCCAGTGACCAAAGTGGTCACGTACCAGTCGATTTGTAAGGAAAGTTGGTTGGAAAGTAACCAAACGTGAACCAGAAGAGTTAAAGGGTGAAAGAGTATCAGGTAAGCCTCTTAGACAAGGAAGATTCTAATAAGCCACTCAGTTTGGACATGACCTTTACCAATTCCCCATGAAAACTTGAGTTAAGTTAAAAAGAAACTCAGGTTTAGTTAAGTGGGTTGTCACCCTTTTTAAGGACAGAAAGACTAAGCAGAAAGGGGGTGCCTCCCAAAATGACAAGTCTGGAACTTTGGTTTTTGCTATTGATTTTCCTCCCAACAAGGTATATTTCATGACTCTGTCTGCTAAGAAAACATAGGTCTATGAGTATACTTGAAGAAGTAAGGCTTAGTGATGTGTTTGAGTTAAAGTAGATGTGAAAGGTTACTCAAACGAGCTTTAGCAAAGTGTCTTTGTTTGGTTAGGCAAAGAGGCCATAGTATCTGGTTGGATGGAAGATTTGGAGCTCAAATAGTTAATTTCAAGAAGAAAGGGATAGATCTAAAGATAAGTCTGTAATCCAACTCCTACAAATGTATTATGCTTGTTTGAACTATCTCAATTAAAAATGAGCTAAGAATGCATTATGGACTGATTTTGTGTGAAATGCATGTCTGATGAACTTGTATGAATGATTTGTATGGAAATATGGATATGATCTCTAGGGTTAATATGTCTGAATGTGTGAAGTGTGTGTTCATGTGTGTCCTGATGACATGAACAAGTTTGTTGTAAAAGAGTCTGTGATGAGTAAGTCTATGCATGAAGTCTAAGAGAATGTGTTGCATGTCTGTAAGCATGAATACATATGTTATGAAGAAGTAAAAAAGAGATAAGTCTATCAAGCATAAGTTTGCATGAAGTGTCGGTGTCTATCTTTGGAGTTGTCTAAAAGGGTCCTTCAGGACTAAAAACACAAATCTCTGATAAGGACAAGTTCATGGCCATGACACTCTGAACAGCATAAAGTGTAAGACCTTGGATGGGCCATGGCATCATATGGAATATGTTAAGGGCTGTCACACCCCTAACCCGTATCCGTCGCCAGAATAAGGTTACAGAGTATTACCATACAAATGGAACATTAAAACATACATTTCCTACGTTGATATAAACATGATATAAATCATTGATTCGCATGCATATTGTTCCTAAATCGAGCCCTCGAGAACCTAAAAAAACATTAGAAACAATTCGGAACCAATTTGGAAACATTTGGAAAGTATAAGAAAAAGTTAGAAAACATTTGACTGCAGGGGTCACATGGCTGTGTGGCCAGGCCGTGTGCTTTACACGACTGAGACACATGATGATTTCTCAAGTCGTGTAACATTTGAAATAGGAACACACGACTGTGTCCCAGCCTGTGCCCTTACCTGTGTACCTTTCTGAGTAGGGTCACATGGCCAAGTCACACGCTCGTGTGTTAGGCCATGTAACTCTAAAAATATCCCCACACACTCATGTACCAAGCCGTGTGCTAGGCTATGTAATAGCCTAACTTTTCTACAAAAAAACCTACAGGGGACACACAACTGTGTCGCCAGGCTATGTGTCACACACGACTGAGTCGCACCCCCATGTCTCAAACCATGTAGACATTAATTTGTCCAAAAACAAGCCAATTCCACCTGCAAATCAAGAAATCACCTAAAGGTCCTTAATATACCTAATCAAGGTATCAAACCTTGGCCATAACGTACATGAAATGACAAATTCAATAGTCCAAGATCCCTCAACCAAGATGCCAAACAAGGCTCCTCAAATACAAACATACAAGCTTACCTAAACACATATATATACTTAACCACATTTCATTCATACACATCTAGTTCAATGCTATCTCAAAACATACCATATCTTGACAATTAATACTTCTACAAAAACTTACCATTTGAGTTATACCATTCATGCATCACAAGTACCAAAATGACACAATTTAACCAACATCAATTGGTACTAAAACAAATTATACATGAAGAAATCATCAAATAGATACCAATAGAAATTCACCTATACATGCCATTATAACCTTAGCCAAAACCTTAAGAACTACTGAAATTTATGCTGGATAGTGTGATAGATCTCGAACAAGCTTCCAAACTGATCGAGCTTCTAATTATCTATAAAACATTGGAGAGAAAACTACCTAAGCACATAATGTTTAGTAAGTTCATAAAACATGAAACATAACTTACCATTTCAATACTAAAAATTAAGAATAAGCATAATTTAATCCAACCACAAGCTTGGCACAAGCCTAAGCACCATCATCAACACATGTTAGTGCAATCAAACATAATTCACTTGAATTATACATAAGGTAATCCATTTGTACATGAACATATTTCATTTTAATTCATCATTTCCTTTCCATAAATACCTGATATAGTTCACTTGAACACTTACCATTCTTTTCATTTCCATGCCAATTAAACCATTTAGAATATCATCAGATACTCGAGAAAGCTCACACAAAACATATAATGTAACCTTTCCTTTACATCATTGCTCACACGAGTTGTGGGTCAGAATGTAGGCTACACAATGCTATTCACACAAACTGTGGAGAATCCCCAACAAATGCAGGACATCAGCCATCAGTAGGACATTCAAGACCAGCACCTAAAACATGAAAACGCTAATGACATGTCATTTGTATCCTACGAATTCCTAAGGTTCAACTGGGACTCGATCACCTTCAGGGCATTGTTGGATATTCATCATTCAATTACATGTCAACTAACATATAAACATATAATTGAAAACAGACAAATTCAATCCAGTTAATACTTCTATTATTCAATTAAGTCTATATTTCATTTTTTGCAAAATTACTATTTTGCCCCTAATATTTTAAGTTTTCACAATTTATTCCTTAAGCTCCAAATTCTCTAGGGACCTAAATCAATCCATACAAACAACCATTTCACAAATTTACCATGAACTTTTATCATTTTTATAAATAAGTCCCTAAATGTCATTTTCACAAAAACTCACTTTACAAAACTTTTTTATTTATCAACAAAGACTAATAATCTACCATTAAACAACAAGAATAATGCAAGAACATTCATGGAAAAACCCTAAACCTTAAGCAGTTTTGCAAATTGATCCTCGGGCTAGCTAAATTAAGCTACAATGATCCGAAAACATAAAAATCATTAAAAATAAACTGAAAAATCACTTACATGCAATGAGGAAGCTTGATCGAATAGATAAACCCTAGCTATGGCTCTTTTCTTTCTAGTTTTCAGTGGAAGAGGATGAACGAAGATGAATGGAAATTTCTATTTTGTTTAATTTTAACCTTATTTATTGGTTTACCTTTTTAACATTTATTATTAACTTAAAATTCACTTAATTTGTGTCCATAAAAGTCTACTAACTATTTTAATGGTTTAATTACCATCTAAGTCCTCTCAGTTTTAAGTTTCATAGCTATTTGACACCTTTAGTAATAAAACTCATCTTTTGCAACTTTTACAATTTAGTCCTTTTTACGTAATTAAGCATGCAAATGTCAAATTTTCCTAACAAAATTTTAAATGACCTTACTAACATCCCAAAGACAAGAAAATAAAAATAAAAATAAAAATAAAAAATAATTTATTCGTTAGATTTGTGGTCCCGAAACCACTATTTTGATTTCACTAAAAATGCGTTGTTACAACTCTCCCCCTAAAGGAATTTTTCATCCCTGAAAATCTTACCAGAAAATAAGTTTAGGTATTTCACTTTCATAGCTTCTTCTGGTTCCCAAGTAGTCTATTCTATTCCATGACGTTGCTAGACAACTTTCACTAAAGCTATACTTTTATTTCTCAATTATATGTCATATCTGGTTGTATCTCAATATCAACAGATGAAATCACGTGTGAAGGATCTGATCGATATCGTTGTAACATTGATACATGGAATACATTGTGAATCTTTTCTAACTCTATTAGCAAAGCTAATCTGTAAGCTACTGGTACAATTCTTTCTTTGATCTCATCCGACCCAATAAACCACGGACTAGGCTTTCCTTTCTGGCCAAAGAAAAGGACTTTTTTCTAAGGTGATACTTTCAAAAACACTTTGTCACCAACTTGAAATTCAATGTCTTTCCTTTTTAAATCGACAGAAGATTTCTGTTAATCTGAAGATGTTTTCAAACTATTTCGAACCACTTTAAACTTTTCTTCGGTTTCTTGTATCAAATCAACACCGAATAAGTTTTTCTCACTAAGCTTAATCCAATATAATGGAGTTCGACATTTCTGACCATACAAAGCCTTATACAGTGCCATTTTGGTGCTCGCTTCATAACTGTTGTTCTATTCAAGTTAACCTAACGGTAAAAATCTCTCCCAGTTACCTTCAAACTCCAAAACATAGCATCGAAACATACCTTCGAGTATCAAAATCACTCGTTCAAATTGACCATCTGTCTAGGGATGAAATGCTGTACTAAAATGTAGTCAAGTACTTAGAGCTTCATGTAACTTGCTCCAGAATCAAAATGTAAACCGTGGATCTCTATAAGAAATAATAGAAACTGGAACACCGTGCAATCTAACAATCTAAGCAACATACAACTCTGTCAATCGGTCGAGTGAAAAATCCATATGTATATGAATGAAATGTGCGGACTTTGTCAAATGATCAACAATGACCCACACATCATCTTTCTTTCTTGGAGATAGGAAAATTACGATATGAAATCCATCGTGACACATTCCCATTTCTACTCTGGAATCATCACTGGTTGTAACAAACCAAAAGATACTTGATGCTTGGCTTTAACTTGTTGACAAACGAAACATCTTGATACGTACTCAGAAATCTCTCGTTTCATACCTGGCCACCAATACATGTATTTCAAATCACTATAGATTTTATTGCTACCAAGATGAATTGAAAAGCTACTGTAAGCTTCCTGTAAAATTTTTTGAATGAGATCAGAAGTTCTTGGTACATAAATTCTACCTTTGAAGTACAAACTGTCATCTCAACCAACATGAAAATCTAAATCAGGTGTCATCTCAATCTATTTCCGTTTAGCTATTAAGACATCATCACATTTCTGAGTATCGCAAATATGTTATAGAAACGTCGGTCTAGCTTTTAACTTAGCTAAAATTGAACCATCATCAATCAACATCAATCGTGTGTTTAATATTCGTAAAGCCAACAGAGATTTTCTACTCAGAGCATCCGCAACAACATTAGCCTTTCCTGGATAATAATCAATGATCAAGTCGTAATCGTTCATGAACTTGAGCCATCTGCGCTTTCCCAAATTCAAATCTTTTTGCAACATCAAATACAGTACGCTTTTATGATTCGTGAAGATATGAAATTTTTCTCTGTACAAATGGTGTTGCCAAATCTTCAAATCAAATACGATAGCTGCAAGTTTTAAATTGTGAGTCGAATAATTATTTTCATACAGTTTCAACTGTTTAGAAGAATACGCTATTACTTTACCTTCCTACATCAAAACACAACTAAACCATTCAATGAAGCATCACTGTAAATCACAAATTATTTACCGGACTCTGATTGAACCAACACAGGTGCCTTCGTTAACAAAGCTTTTCACTGATTAAAACTTTGCTGACATTTTTTGGACCATTCAAATTTAACATCTTTTTGCAACAATCTCGTCAACAGCGTAGCAATCATCGAGAATCCCTTGATGAACCTTCTATAATATTGATCGATTGTTTAATGTCACAACAATAATGTGCAAGCGTACACTGTCGATGCAAGTATAGTAGACATATATGAGTCTGTCGGATATTGATCCCTCGAGGATGGTTGTCTTTTTTCTATCAATGTCAGTGTAATAAATAAAGAGAAACGAGATAAATTGTGAGAGTAGTTGCCAAAGCAATAACTTGGAAACAATAAGATAAAATACGATAATGATAAACAGGGATCCTCAAAATGAATATTCAATAGAATACTAAGTGCTCACAAGGTATAAAAGGATAGGTGATTGTCGATGCATTAAATCGCAATGAATATCTTACCAAGCTTACCTTCTATATTTAATCTAAGACTTAAACATGCACATTAATCACATCTTTCGATGATGGCAATGGAAAACTATTAAGAACAAGTGGATTAAATTCCTCTAATCCTCAAGCAACTTTCGTTTTCATGCTTGTTAGCTTGAACAGTCACTGTACTTTCCAGTGTCAGTGACCGCAATAAAATTTCCATGCTAAAATAACATTTAACCCAGAAAACATGTGTACTTCCATACAAACAATAAATAGAAAGTAATCACCATCGTTCAGAAAAGAAATATAAAAGAAACAAGTGGAGAATACTATTCTTAGACAATCTCGACTTGAATCTCTCTATTCCCTCTTATGTTGCACTTAGGGCTCCTCGTCAAGAGCTAATTTGCATCCCTTTCATGTCGATTCACCTGTAGGAAACCTAAGCCGCCATAGTCGAAAAGCTTCAAAAGAGATGTTGAAGAAGATGATCTCGCTTTAAAGCCCCTTTTTTTTCTTTTTCACGTGAATATTTATATTCTTCCCAAATAACCCAGGTGTCATTTCATCAGAATCAAGCTACTTCTATACGTACAAGTTGGTTATACTAGACTGGACAACACACACATTTTTGTTCTTATCCAAACAACTATCAGGTGCGGCGACAATTCTAGGCCCACTCTAAAAATACTCATGCAACGACATTGGTACTAAAACATGACAATTAAGAATATGTTAAAACATATGCTAAAGATTACTAAATGGGAACAAATTAACCAATAAGTAAGGAGAAAACATATGTTCTTTCTAGTACTATCAAATATCCAGCTCAACCCAGAAAACTTCTGACTTCAGATACATTTCTTGAAGGTTTCCAATCTACCACAGCTGAAATCTTACTCGGATCAACTCTAATGCCGTCTGTTGATGCCAAATGTCCCAAAAATTTGACTTCTAGAAGCCAAAACTCACATTTTCTTAACTAAGTGAACATTTGTTTTTTGAGTAAGTGATATCACTAGAAATAACATAGGCTTTCCCCTTACTTATTGGTTAAATTGATCCCATTTAATTATCCTTATCATACATTTTAGAATTTTCAGTTTAGCATAGTTCATTTTATAACTCAATAAATCCTATCTTATTTTATCCTTAATTTTGCTATCTTTTTGCATTAATGTCACTGCATGAGTTAATTCTTGATTGTGTCTAGAATTATTGCCGCACCTGACAGTTGTTCGGATAAGAACTAAAATTGCATGAGCTGTCCAGTCTAGTATAACCAACCTGTACGTGTAAGGATAGAATAATTTTGGGGAAAGGACACCTGTATTGTAGTGGAGGACATAAAAGGTGGACGTGAGAAGAAAATGTGGCTTTTTTAGTTTTTTTTTCAGATCATAATCTTTCAAAATGCGAAATTCTAATGGACAATATGCTGGACTGCCACATGAAGATGTGATAGAACATCTTAAATCTTTTTTATTGATTTGTGCTTCCTTTAGTCAACAAGGCGTTCATGATGATGGCTTGTAGATGCAATTATTTCCTTATTCCTTACAAGGAAGAGCCCGTACTTGGTTTTTTTGACTACCTGTTCGATCAATTACTTATTGGGATGCACTAGCAACACAGGTTGTTTTGTAATTTAAGTCGTCGATCATGAATGCTCGTGTTCAAAATGATATTAATGCGTATCATCAGTTACATGATGAAAATCTTCACACCACATGGGAATGTTATAAATATTTACTTCGACGTTGTCCCATGCATGGCATTCAACCAAAAACACAAATTGAGATTTTTTATAATGGGCTGAATTCACATACAAGGAATCTTGTTGACGAATCAGCCAGTGGACCTTTGTTGGATGGTACTTATAATGATATTGTGAAAATTCTTGAGAGAATTTCTCAGAATGATTTTCAATACCCTATTCCCATAGCTGCACAAGTAAAAAATACTTTAAGAGTTATCGAATTGGATGCAATAACTGCACTAAGTGCTCAAGTTTCGGCACTCAAAAACATGATTAAAAATATGCATGGGACGAGTGGCGTTGCTCAGCAAGTTGATGTTCCTACTTTTTGTTGTGAGGTTTGTAGTGACAACCATAGCTATGAAGATTGTTCACAACATCTAGAGAATGCCTATTATATTAGTATAACTGGCAACAATTCTTATGGTAATTCTTACAAAAACTCTACACGCAACCAACCGTTTTGGGGAACATGAAATACTGGACAAAATGCTATGACATTCAAATATGGGAATACATCTATTAAGGGTAATTATAATCCTACGCAAGGAACTACAATCAACAACAACAGAATTATAATCAGTACACTCAGATGCATCCACACCAAAATTTGGTGCAACCACAACACTATTCAATCCCAAATCAACATGTTCAATGAGATTGACAACAACCATATACTCAAGCTTCTACTTCTAACCCGTTAGGAACTCATGAGACATTAATGCGGGAGCATATTACTCGGACGGAAGGTATCGTACAAGAGAATTCATCTTCCATTCAAGCATTGGAGGCACAACTAGGACAATTTACTTCAAATCTGAATACTCAACCACCAAGCTCATTACCTAGTGGCACGAAAAGTCCTAGTCCGAGGGGTAAAGAACATTGTGAGGTTATCACTCTTAGGAGTGGTAAACAAACTGGGGAATTGTTTATCTACTCTACTGTAGCACTTCACGATACGGATGGAGTGATCACTAGTGAGAAGGTTGAATCTGAAGAATTTGTCGATGCATCAAACAAAGAAGTTCCACAATTTGTCCTCATATGCCTAATGTCCAACCTTCTAAACTGTCGATGCAATCAAAGGTGTTGGCTCAAGCTGATATATCTCTACCTTTACCCTTCCCAGAAATATTTCAGAAAAATGAGCATGATAAGCAGTACCAGCAGTTCCTAGACACACTAAAGCAATTGTAGCTCAACATTCCTTTAGTGGATGCTCTGGTACATATTCCAAGTTATGGGAAATTTATGAAAGTCCTCTTGTCCAAGAAGAAGAAGCTTATTGATATTGAAAATATTACATTCACAGAATGCTATAGTGTTATTTTGACAAACAAGTTGCCCCCTGAACTGAAAGATCCTAGGAGCTTTACCATCCTATGTTCAATTGAAAATCATTATTGAGGTAAGGCTTTATGCGACTTGGGAGCTAACATTAACCTAATGCCACTATCTACTTTCAAAAAGTTGGGAATTCGTCTCCTGAAATCTATTGCGGTGACATTACAACTAGCCAATCAATCCTTGGCTCAACCTGAAGGGCAAATAAAAGATGTCTTAGTTCGTGTGGATAAATTTGTTTTTCCGACTGATTTGATCATACTTGACTGCGAGGAAAACAAGGAGGTTCCCATAATCTTGGGGTGATCATTTTTAACCACCGGCCAAACTCTTATTGATGTTTATAAAGGTGAACTAACCATGCGACTTAATGATGAGCAATCCACCTTTATGTTTTTGAATCCATTCAATGCAAGGACAAAGAAGAATGCCATGCTATTAATGTGCTTGATGATCTAATTGAGGAAGAATTCAATGACCAAAGCACAGTACATTCTAAAGAGTTTGCAGTGACATCTAATGCTAAATCCTTAGACAATTGTAATAGCATGGTTGAAGCTAATATTCTTGAACTTAAGCATGGATGGTAGATTGAATCCTTAGACCACCCCAATTTTCAAACCATCTATTGGAGAACCTCCTACTCTCGAATTGAAACCACTACCTCCTTATCTTAAATATGTCTTTCTAGGTGATCGTAGCACTCTCCCAGTTATTCTTTTGGCAACACTGGATGTAACTTAAGAAGATAAATTGGTTCATATTCTCAAGCAATATAAATAAACTATTGCTTGGAGTATTACCGATAAACAAGGAATTATTCCTTCTTTTTTCATGCATAAGATCAAGTTGGAAGATGAAGGCAAGCAATTGGTTGAACAACAAAGAAGATTAAATGAAAAGATGAAGGAAGTTGTCAGGAAGGAAATCATAAAATGGCTTGATGCTGGAATTATTTACCCGTTTCTGATAGCAATTGGGGCAGTCCAGTGCAATGCATGCCTAAAAAAGTGGCATCACTGTGGTTCACAACGATAAGGATGAATTAATTCCTACATGCATTCCCATGAGATGGCGAATTTGTATGGATTATTACAAATTTAATGCGACCACAAAGAATGATCACTTCCCACTTTCTTTCATCGACCAAATGCTGGATCTACTTGCTAGAAAGGCCTATCGACTTGCTAGAAATGCTGGATTATTAAATTACTTTTGCACCAGAGGATTAGGTGAAAACAGTCTTCACCTGCCCCTTTGGTACTTTAACTTTTCACCGTATGCCTTTCGGTCTTTACAATGCACCAGCCTCATTTCAAAGGTGCATGATGGCAATATTCTCTGATATGATTAAAGACTCTTTAGAGGTTTTTATGGATGATTTCTCAGGCTATAGGAATGGTTTTGATCATTGCGTTGACAATTTGGATAAAATACTGAAGTGATGTGAGGACACACATCTGGTCCTGAATTGGGAAAAATGTCATTTCATGGCAACTGAATGCATTGTGTTAGGACACCGCATCTCTGGTCAAGGCATTCAAGTAGACAAAGCTAAGGTGGAAATCATTGAGAATTTACCTCCACCAACAAATGTGAAAGGTATTTGCAATTTTTTGGGACATTCAGGGCTTTACGGAAGGTTTATTAGAGATTTTTCAAAAATTGCAAAGCATTTGTGCTCATTGCTAGAATAGAATTGAAAATTATTCTTTGACAATATGTGTTCGGATGCCTTTATTCAGTTAAAAAAGAAGCTAGTGAATACACTTGTTGTCGTTACACTCGATTGGTCTCAACCTTTTGAAGTTATATGCGATGCAAGCGACTTTGTTTTGGGTGCGGTTCTAGGACAACGAAAGGGAAAAATATTTCACACCATTTATTATGCTAGAAAAACTCTTACATAGGCTCAATTCAATTATACCAATACAGAGAAAGAATTGCTGGCTGTAGTCTTTTCTTTCGACAAGTTTCATTCCTATCTTATCAGCGCAATGATTACTGTATTCACTGACCACTTGGTGTTAAGATATCTCTTTGCGAAAAAGGATGCCAAACCAAGACTGATACGCTGAATATTATTGTTGCAAGAATTTGACATCAAGATAAAAGACCGTAAGGGATTAGAGGATCAAATTATAGAACATCTATCTCAATTAGAAGTTGGCAGCGAAGACAGAAACATACTTTAAATTGTCACCGCATGAGTTAATGTCGCTGCATGAGTTAATAACAGATTGCATCTAGAATTGTCGCCGCACCTGACAACTATCCAGATAAGAACAAAACTTGTGTGAGCTGTCCAGTCTAGTACAACCAACTTGTACATACAAGGACATAATAATTTTGGGGAAAGGACACCTGTACTATGGAGGAGGGCATAAAAGGTGGATGTTAGAAGAAAAGGTGGCTTTTTTAGTTATTTTTTGGATCATCATCTTCATCATCCCACCTTAAAGCTTGTGGCAATGGTAGCTTAAGCCTCTCACGGGTCAGCCAACGTGAATACTAAATGCAGACTAGATTCTGACAAAGCGACCTAAGTGTGGGACAAGAGGGAATAGAGACATTCAGTCGAGTTGTCTAGGAATAGAATTCTCCACTTGATTCTTTCTTATTTATTTCTAAATGCTGATTCTTTGTTTTTTGATTGTATGGTAGTACTGATGAATTGTTGGTGAAATGTTATCTTATTCAAACTTGTTTTTTTTGTTTAATCTTGGGGTTTGAATTTTTTTAACACGGAAGTGTTATTACAGTCACTGATACTGGAAAGTGCAGTGACAGTTTAAGCCAACAAGCATTTCAACAGAAGTTGAGTAAGGATTAGAGGAATTTAGTCTATTTGTTTTTATTAGTGTCGAATTTCCATCATCGAAAGGTGAGGTTAGTATACATGTTTAAGTCTCAGATTAAATAGAGGAGTGACTCTGGGTAAGATATACATTGAATTTTATTGCTTCGACAATCACCTATCTTTTTATACCTTTTGAGAACTTAGTATTCTACTGAAGATTCATGTTAGGGATCCCGGTTTATCACCATCATATTTTATTTTATTGTATTTAAGTTAATGCATCGACTACTATTCTCACAATTTAACCCATTTGTATCTAGTTGTTGCACCTACATTAATAGGTATAAGACTACCATCCCTGTGGGATTGATATCCGATAGGCTCACATCTGTCTACTATACTTACATCGACAGTGTACGCTTGCACACTATTGCTGTGACATTAAACAGTCAATCATTAGGGTGTGCAAAACAATCCTCAAATGTTGGGCATGCTCTGTCTCATCTCATGAATAGATCAAAATGTCATTAATGAACACAACAACAAATCTTTCTAAATACAGTCTAAATATTTTCTTCATCAAATTCATAAATATAGCAGGTGTATTAGTCAAACCAAATGGCATCATAAGGAACTCATAATGTCCATACCTAGTTCTGAATGCAGTTTTTGGCACATCCGCGTCTTTAACCCGTAATAGATAATAACCAGAACAAAGATTGATCTTTGAGAATATTGTTGCACCTTTCAGCTAGTCAAATAGATCATCAATACATGGTAATGGATACTTGTTCTTGATCGTGACTTTGTTGAGCTGTCGGTAGTCGATACATAGTCTCATTGTCCCGTCTTTTTTCTTAACAAAAAATAGGAACACTCCAAGGGGACAAACTGGATCGAGAAAAGCCCCTATCTGTCAACTCTTACAACTGTGCTTCCAGTACTTTCGATTTTATAGGTGCCACTCGAAACAGATCTATCGACACCGGAGATGTTCTCAGCATTAACTCAATAGCGAACTCAACCTATTTGATCGATGGTAACCCTAGTAACTTCTCTGGAAACACATTTGTATACTGACATACCACTGGAATCAATTCTAGCTTCAACTCTGAAACTCTAGATGCAAATATATAAGTGAAATATGCTTCAGCCTTTTCTAACATATTTTTGTGCCGACATAGCTGGAATAACATTAGATGATGCACTATCCAGCCTGTGTGATTCAATTCAAATTTTTTCACCGTTCTGACACTTTAACACAATATGCTTTCATCTACAATTCACCACAGCATCCTGTAGAGTTAACTAGTACATACCCAGAATCACATCAATTTCATCAAAAGGTAGTAACATCAAATTAGCTAGAAAGTTGCAACCCCGAATCATCAAAAGTCAGTTTTTACAAACTTTATCAACTAACACATATCGACCTAGGGGTTCGTTACTTTAATCACAAACTCAGTAGACTCGAAAGTTATTTTCTTATCTGACACTAAGGTCAGTCAAATCATTAACATTAGTACCAAAGATAGAAAATGTATCAGTGATAACATCTGGCACTAAAGCTCCCTCTCGAGCACGGATCGCGTAAGCTCTAGCTGGCGCTCGAGCCTCAGATCTCATAGTAGAGTCTTTCGTCCCACTATGGCTATTACCAACATTACCAGTGTTTCGAGATGGTCTACCTCCCGCAACTATATTACTCAGTCGAGTAGTCTAAGCTTACTCATTATCTGACCTTTCTGGGCAATACTTGAGATAATGTTCATACGAACCACATTTGGAACACGACCCGTCTTTCAATCTGCATTCCCTGAAGTGTCGTCTATTACATTGCTGACATTCGGGCTTGTTATGACTTTTTCAACAGAGATTGGTATGACTTTCTGTAACGCGTAGGTTTTTGCAACTGTTCACAGTTGTTATCAAGTAATAAGTAAGTAGTGAGATATCGTCTCCACAGGGATTGTATTTGTGCTAAGTCACTGAATTTGTAAAATTATATTAACAATTTGGTAAATAAAAACACAATATAGTTGAAAAGTGGTGATTAAATTATATTAAACTAAATGCAATGATCCCTAATGCAAATTATCCTAAGTATGCAAACTAAATGAAATATAATTTAGTAAAATTAAACACAATTTACAACAATTATAACATAAATAAACTGGGACAATTACTTTAATTAAACTTAACTTATTATCAACATTCTTAATAACATTCGAAAAAACATTCCATGGCAACTCGATCTTTCATGAGTTTGGAAACCACATTAGGTCATTTTAGAATCCTTTACTTAGTAAATACTCATTTTACTGATCCTTATATACTAAGGGTTTCTTAGTATTCGTGTGAAGTAACAGGGACATGTTAGGTTTGAAACAATTAATCACACAAATCTAAAAACTATGTAGATAACAGAGCATGGTCAAAGTTGTTATACAACCTACAATTTAATCGGGTGAGGATCTAAATTGAGCATGCACATTTCATTTATGTGTCCATTAGCCATCATCTGGTCAGGATCGCTCAACTAATTTAGGTGCATTCCAATCACGTATGAACGAAGTACGGACTTCATTTTAATTGAAAACATGATCGATTGAGGCATAAAAATTATAAATATGAATCAAATAAATATTATTTAATCAAAAAAATCATCCTCACTTAAATAAAATTAAGCTAAAATTGTTGTACACAAGAATAAAGAACACATAGCAAACATCTTTAGATTAAATTAAAAAAAAAGAAAGATTAAACCCAATTCAGAGTGGCTGTCACCCAAAACTCTGACTGACGAGGCTCCATTGCTTCTTTGCTTTGCTCCTTTGCTGATGGTTCTCTAAGGTAGCCGGCCAAGGTTTCTTTGAGAGGCTAATTTTGCTAAAAATCCTTATGCAAGGATGATGATAGGTGTGAGTGTAACATCCTAATTTTAGGCCTAGTCGAAATAGTGGTTTCGAAACCACAAATTCAACGTGATAAAATTTATTTTTATTATATTTTTATGGTCTACAATTTCATGGAATGATTTTTTGAAAATTTTGTTCGAAAATTTCGATGTTTGGGCACTCAATTTAGTAAAAAGGACTAAATTGTAAAAAACTACAAAAGTTGAATTCTACATGTTAGAGGTGTCCAATTGTTATGAAATTTTAAATTGGAGGTCCTTATATGGTAATTAGACCATTGGTTAAGTTGGTGAACAAAAATGGACATGGTTAGGCTTGTTTCCAAAGATTTTCATTAAGGGCATTTTGGTCATTTAGTTATTAAAATGAATTAAAAACAAAATTAAAAGCCAATTTTTGTTCATCTTCTTCATTTGGCCGAAATTAGCAAGGGGGAAGGCATAGTTATGGTTTTCAAGCTTCCAAGCTCCATAGTAAGTGATCCCAAGCCCCGTTTTTAATGTTCTTTACGTTTTTGAAGCCCCGACAACTTGATTTAGCTTATTCTAGCAATAATTTAACCTAAGATTCGTATTTGGAAAAATACCCATAGTTGAAATACGTTTATTTTGATGTTTTATGGTAGAATATAAAGTCTTAAATTATGTTAAACAACTTTTGCTAAGCGATTTTAAGTGAAAACGACTAAAACGACATAATTGGTAAAAATACCTAATGTTCATAAGTAAGTGTTAGAATGAGAATTTGATGTTACCATAGAAGGGAAAAATGTTCAGCATGTTATAACACATCAGAATATGGGATGAAGTTTAATTTCTGAGCTTTGGGGAAAAAGTGTAAATATGTAAAACTTTAGGGGTAAAATCATAATTTTGCCAAAGTTTGAGTCAAGGACTGTTTTGATCAATGTGAATATTAAATAAGCTAAATTTTCTATTATAGATCAAGAAGAATGAAATCCGAGGTTAGACCGAGAAAAGAAAAAGGTTGAAGACTAAGTTGATAGATTTGGCTATATTTTGTACTGAGGTAAGTTTACGGTAAATAAATGCAATATTTTAATAATTATTATTAATGTTGTTATTTTCTAGCATTTATTTATTTATTTCATGAAAATATCTAATGTTGACTCAAGTATGAGATGACAGAGAATTAGTGATACAAGCCCCGTTGAAACATTAAGAATGTATTGGATACAAATGTCATGACATTTGGGTAAAGAGATCCCATGTAAGACCATATCTGGGACACGGCATTGACATCATTGAGATTATGAGAGGTCCCATGTAAGACCATGTCTAGGACATGGCGTTGGCACCGAGATGAGAGGTCCCCCGTAAGACCGTGTTTGGGACATGACATGGGCATCGATATGAGAACTCCCATGTAAGACCATATCTAGGATATGGCATTGGCAGTACAGGAAACATTCCATGTAAGACTATGTCTGGGAGATAGCTTTGGCATGTTATATTCAGACAAGAGACCCGAGTATCTTAGTATTCCAAGTGATTCAACGGGCTAGAAAATGAATTAAGTTACATGAATGTTCAAGCAAAAGCATGATAACTAGATTCAGGTGAGTTATAAAGGATTGAAAATATCTCAGTTATCAGTTAACAAAAAGAATTTCAGTAAGTGAAGAGTAAGTTATAATCGTGACTTATTTAAGCAAGCAAGTAAGTAAACAAGTAAGTGAGTAAGTAAAGAAGAAAGTAAATATCTTAGTGCTTGATGAAAATTTATGAGTATGATGGTTTATGATAAATGTTGTTATTTACTTACTTGTAAACTTACTAAAATTTATGCTTACTTTCTTTATTTTCCTAATTTTTTTAGTAACTCCAAGTCAGTTCGGCAATCACAAGGACGTCGGAGTTCGTCTTACACTATCCATAGACATCTCGGTATTATGAAATTTCGAACGTGTAAAGCTATGGCATGTATGACTTAGTCATTTTGAGTGCGTTCATATGATATGGGTAATGATTTGCTATTAAAATGGTTAAATAAGAACATGTTTGGTATTATGGATGTTTAAATGTTGATTAATACAATGAAATTATAAAAAGAGTAAAAATTTGCAATGGTATAGTTTTTGGACAATAGCAGATACGTGAATTTGAAAACTCACCGAAATTATTAAAAATGGAATTAGAGAGTGAATGAGACATATAATTAAAGCTTATTGAGTCTATTTTCATATGAAACAAACACTGTAGGCAAATGAATTTTATATTATGAGATATTTGAATTTTAGTGAGACAGGGTTAGAATTGTTTCTGAAGTCCCTTGTTCTAAATTTAGAAAATCATTAAAAATTGTATAGAAAGAATTATGAGTTATAATTTATATGTATAGAATCCTTAGTGAGTATATTTTGAGTAGAAACAAGTGGAAGCACCATATGAAGTCTGTACAACAAGATAATTAATTTTTAGTGATGAGAGGTTAGGACAGTCAAACAATGAAACATGGGAGATTTTAACTAATAAACTGTACTAATTGGCTAAACCAAAAACTCTAAAAAATTTATGGTAAGATAATATATGAGTCTAGTTTTGGGGAAAATTTACGGATCTAAATTTTGAGTTTCCTAACTCGATTTATAATTAGATTACTGACTACTGTGCAAGTGCACATCATTATGGTGAACAGTGAAATAAATTTTAAAAGTAAAGTTTTATGCCCCGAACTAATAAGTTAAGTCAAGTAATGACTCATGCTCAACTCCTACAACAGTATCTGATAACGGGTGTTACAGTGAGGGGGAAGGATAGCTAAGAGAGTTAAGAGAGGAGAGAATGATGAATGAGTGAGGGATGATTGAAAAAGTGAGAAATGAGTTATTATTTATAGGTGAGGCAAGGCAGCTAGTTTGCTAAAAATAGGAGTGTCCATCTTTTGAAACTTCTTCCAAGGATGGCTGGCCATGAATTGAGGAAATGTGGCTGATTTTGTTTGATTCTTGGTCAATTTGAGTGCCACCACAACTCAGGACTAAGACTCAGTCACCAGCAAATCTTTGGGAAAATCTCTGATTTCTTTTACTCTCAGACCTGTGCAAAAATAGTAGATAGTTTAGAGGACATAATAATATAATTTTAAGCACTTCAATTAATTTACTTAATTAATTAAAACCCAATTTATTAATGAAATATTTAAAATGAATTATTAAACATAACTTTATATTTTATTATTTAATTTAATCATACATGACCCACTTTATAGCTTAAAAATATAATATGCTCAAACTAATATAAAATAAGCTATTTTATGCATGAAAACTATATAATAAAGCATAAAATCACATTTTAATAATTTCCATGTCCTAATTTCATATTTTCGCATATTTCATTAATTTATTAAACAATTACTTGGTTTTAACAACAAATTTAAGTAAAACGGTGATGAATTATATAGGAAAAATCCTATATATTTTTCAGTTTACACATCCCCATAGGACTTTTTCCTGAGTCACGAGCCTCAGAATCGGCTTTTCTCTTTGCTTTTCTAAGTTCTTCGGCTTTATGTGCCATGTCAACCAGAACTACAAATTCTTTCAACTCAAGAATCCCAAGTAATAGCTTTATGTCTTAGTTCAATCGGTCTTCAATCCAAGTGCACATAACAACCTCTGTCGGTATACATTCTTGGGCATACGTACTGAGTCAGACAAATTCTCTTTCATATTTAGCTGCTATCATCCAGCCTTGTTTCAATTCAAGAAACTCTTTGCGTTTCTTATCTAGGAATCTCTAACTCACATATTTATTTCTAAACTCTGTTTGGAAGAATTCCCAGTCTACTCGATCTCTCGTCACAACCGCAACTAGGGTGTTCCACCACTAATATGCCGAATCTTTCAATAAAGAAACAGCACATTTCAAGCATTCTGTCGGTGTAAATGACAATTTATCGGAAACTCTCACCGTATTTTCTAACCAAAATTCAACTCTATTAGGATCATCTTAAATTGTACCTCTAAACTCTTAGCCCCATATGTGTGGATTTTATCAACTAGAGGCTTGCTCTCTCGTACTGGTTCCAAACCCTGGGGAACTACGGGAACTAGTTGGTGTACAAGTAGGGGTGGAGGTCATTGAGTCATTGGGTTAATTCACACGAACTCAAAAAACCACTTAGACATCATCTGGAAGAAGGCTTCCTTAGCCTCTCCTTCCCGACCCTTAGACACAGGCCTACTTCCAGTAGATGCTGCTCCGTGAACGGAGGCTTGCGCATTACTTTCTACTTCATCAGAATCAACTCGATTGAATGACATTTTATTTGTATGAAAGCATAGCTCAAATTGAGTTAGGAATTATCACACTATCACAAGTTATATAATGACATGTATTTCTAGACACATCCATGCTACTTTCAATTCGAGAATCCACTAAACTATAGCTCTGATACCACTAAATGTAACACCTCTAACCCGTATTCGTCGCCAAAAAAGGGTTACAGAGCATTACCGTACAAATGGAACATTAAAACATACATTTCATACATTTCGATTGCTGATGGAAACCTTGTTGATCAATTGTCCTTTAGAAGTGATCTGAATTTTGATGTGGTTACTTGCCATCCTTTGATTGATGATAATATATTTGTGTGGGATGATGGCAAGAAGAATAACGCTTTTGGAAATTGTGATGCTGATGAGTTTGTTAGTGAAATAATAATTATTCAGCATTTGCAAGATAAGAAGACATATAAGCCATTCCATCGA